>NC_053499.1:157670304-157725304 GCF_905171775.1 Rana temporaria | reverse complement strand
CCACCAGCGACGCCCCGCCATGGGCGCCCACCAGCGACGCCCCGCCATGGGCGCCCACCAGAAACGCCCCGCCATGGGCGCCCACCAGAGACGCCCCGCCATGGGCGCCCACCAGAGACGCCCCGCCATGGGCGCCCACCAGAGACGCCCCGCCATGGGCGCCCACCAGAGACGCCCCGTCAATGGCGCCCACCAGAAACGCCCCGTCAATGGCGCCCACCAGAGACGCCCCGTCAATGGCGCCCACCAGAGACGCCCCGTCATTGGCGCCCACCAGAGACGCCCCGTCATTGGCGCCCACCAGAGACGCCCCGTCATTGGCGCCCACCAGAGACGCCCCGTCATTGGCGCCCACCAGAGACGCCCCGTCATTGGCGCCCACCAGAGACGCCCCGTCATTGGCGCCCACCAGAGACGCCCCGTCATTGGCGCCCACCAGAGACGCCCCGTCATTGGCGCCCACCAGAGACGCCCCGTCATTGGCGCCCACCAGAGACGCCCCGTCATTGGCGCCCACCAGAGACGCCCCGTCATTGGCGCCCACCAGAGACGCCCCGTCATTGGCGCCCACCAGAGACGCCCCGTCATTGGCGCCCACCAGAGACGCCCCGTCATTGGCGCCCACCAGAGACGCCCCGTCATTGGCGCCCACCAGAGACGCCCCGTCATTGGCGCCCACCAGAGACGCCCCGTCATTGGCGCCCACCAGAGACGCCCCGTCATTGGCGCCCACCAGAGACGCCCCGTCATTAGCGCCCACCAGAGACGCCCCGTCATTAGCGCCCACCAGAGACGCCCCGTCATTGGCGCCCACCAGAGACGCCCCGTCAGTGTGTTGGAGGGAAGCCATAAAACCTTTATCTCAAAAGAAAAAAAGACTGCTTGTTTAACTGCAGTGTGAGCTGATGTTTGGCTTCAATATGTTAGTTAGTGTATCCAAATCTGCCAATCCCCCCCCTAGACTGACAATGCTGCTGTCCAAAAGGTGCCCTCTGTGCTCCTCCTTCATCCAGCATTAATACAGGAGTGGTGGTACTGGCCAGATTCCTAGGTGAAAACAGAGGCGGAGAAAAAAAAAGCCCCAAAAAAAATAATAAAAAAAGCCTAAAAAAAAAAAAAAAAAAAAAAAAAATGCAGCCGCCACTCTACTGATCAGCAAGCTGCAATAGAAATGTATTTTTGGATCACTGACAACATGTAGCCTGGAGGCAAAGGGTTCCGTGTCACTTGTATGATAAATGAATAATTATCTACAATATAGAATATCATACATGTCATTGGCTGTGATGATCCCCCCCCCCCCGCTCTGTACCGGGAGCACCTGCCTCTCAGGGGGGGGGGGGGTCGATCATCTTCCAGCTCTCGGTGCGTCACGCCAGGCTGGTCACCCAATCCCGGGAGGGGAAGAGAAGGCGGCCGCATTCCTTCTGCTCAGCCAAAGAGACAGAGAAATCTTTTCTTCCCGCGCCCAGCTCAGGTCCGACTCCCGATCCCTCGATCATCTCATCCAACAAACACTGGAACTTCACCTTCCTAAAGGGGAACTCTGCTGTAAAGGATATTCTGCGATGGAGAAAAATCTCTCCGTATATCCTTCGGTGAATTCACTTTTCAAGCTCCGCAACAATCTCTAATCTACAAATTACAGGGGTTAGCACTTCCGCCCGTCAGCACTGGGGTTTCCCAATCATGACACCACCTGCAAGGAGTTTGCATGTTCTCCCTGTGCGGGTTTCCTCCGGTTTCCTCCAACACTCCAAAGACATGGGAGGTTATTTGGCGCCGGTCTAAATTGGCCCCAATATGCGTTTTCGGGGCTGTAACGGTCAGGGGTTAACACCGTTTACGATATTCCATTCCACCAACCCACGACAGCTTATCCGACACTCCACAATCCGGCAGACAGGATCCATAAGAATCTCCCCTCCCCTATAATAACGAGACACAAGCTCTGTTCTCTGGTTCCAAACGAATGAACACTTTAATGGACAATGACTCAACTCCACCCACAACATGACACAAGGAACTTCAATACACATTCCCTTAGACAATGACATTCAGATGAGCTAATCATTACCCAGACGTTCTGACTCTGCGATAAGTTATTCTCACCTGCTACATAACACACGTTCCTTTAGTAAACATACCGGTAATTGACAGCACAGGAGTACCCCGCATCCTTCAAAAGTCTCTGGGTATCACGGGCCATTCCGTTATAGGGGCCTTAGATTGTAAGCTCCTTGGGGGCGGGGACTGATGCGAATGTACAATACCAATGTAAAGCGCTGCGTAAATTGACAACGCTATACAAGTACAGTGGAAACTCGGATTGCGTACAATGTTTGTTTACAAACATTTCGCAATACAAGCTTTTTATTAAAAAAAATCCTGACTGGCGTTGTGCGCGTGGTCTCGCAAGATGAAGAGGAATCAAGTCAACGGGATGTGCAGTAACGCATTTGATCAGAGGTGCGGAGACGCTCGGAAATGCTTAGAGACGCTCGGAAACGCTCCATGCCTGAGTGTCTGAGCGTCTCCAAGTGTTTTTCAAGTCTCTCCGGGGGCGCCCCCACACCTCTGGCCACATGTAGTACTGCATAGACAAGTGTTTTTTATAGTGATTTCTTAAAAAAATAAAAGCATAGAGACATGATGGATGGATGGATGGGGAGAGATTGCTTTGAAGGATAAAAATGTTTATTAGAGTTTGCACTTTGCGGTGCTCAGATGCCGTGGAGTTCTGCTTTAAGGGCCGCTTCACACCACAAAAACTGTGTTCGATGCGTTTCTGCATGCACATTTTTTTAAATTTATTTATTATTCTTTTTTTAAGTGTTTTCAATGCATTCCAGGGCATTTTGTTTCCTCTGTTTTCTTACCTGGTTTGCAAGTTTTTTTTGTTTTTTTTTCCTCTTTTTCTAAAACACATGGAAAGTAGGTTACAAGGGTTTCAATGACAGTTCTCACCATTGCAGTGCGTTCCACAACAGTCAACACAAGTACAACAAGCTGCATTTTTTTTTCTGCAAGGAACTGCACTGGAACGCGGCAAAAACGCATCAACAATGCACAGGAACCAATCTAAAAACACATCAAAAACGCACTGGAACACACATATATATATAAAACGCACCTTTCACATGAACGGTCCCATGCAGACAGTCATTTAAATTGGCGGGCGCTGTATGTAGAAAATATTGTTTCTCGCACATTCCATACCTGGAGGCCTTTTCTGCGACTCGTGACACCTGGCCGAAATAATCCCGACATTCACAATCCCGAGTCCTGACTCATTTCCTGGACATGACAGATGTTCGGATCTCGCCCCAGAATCACAGAAGTGAGCGCGTTGATGGAAAAGTCACCGGTGCGCAGTGCGTTCTCTTCCCCCAGCTCAGCTCAGCGTTTCTTGGGGTTGGGGGGGGGGGGGGGGGAGAGGAGGGAGAGCTCATCGTTTCTTGGGGTTGGGAGAGCTCATCGTTTCTTGGGGTTGGGGGGGAGCTCATCCTTTCTTGGGGTTGGGGGGGGGAGAGCTCATCGTTTCTTGGGGTTGGGGGGGGGGGGGGAAGGGAGAGCTCATCGTTTCTTGGGGTTGGGGGGGGGGGGGGAGGGAGAGCTCATCCTTTCTTGGGGTTGGGGGGGGAGAGCTCATTCTTTCTTGGGGTTGGGGGGGGGGAGGGAGAGCTCATTCTTTCTTGGGGTTGGGGGGGGGGGGAGGGAGAGCTCATCCTTTCTTGGGGTTGGGGGGGAGAGCTCATCCTTTCTTGGGGTTGGGGAGAGCTCATCCTTTCTTGGGGTTGGGGGGGGAGGGAGAGCTCATCCTTTGGGGTTGGGGGGGGAGGGAGAGCTCATCCTTTCTTGGGGTTGGGGGGGGGGGGAGCTTGTTTCTTGGTGTTGGGGGGGGGGGGGGGGGGAGCTCATTGTTTCTTGGGGTTGGGGGGAAGGGCTCAGCGTTAGAGGTCACAAGACTACAATATAGTGCTGATGAAAAAAGGTATTTGGCAGATTATATTTACTAAAATAATTGCATTTCCATGTTCTGTGTAGTGTGGGAGATCGGATATAGTGACTACAGAGTCTGGGGTTTTAGTAACACTTGAAGCTTTGACAATATAATCTGGAAGCCGATTGGTTCCTATGCACAGATCTGTCATTTGCAGTGTACTTGTACTTGGTGTACTCAGCCTGCAGTTACGACTTTGACCAGCAGGGGGACACGGAGCCCGGGATAGAAGTAAGCACTCAGCGTCTCTCCCTCTCTTCGGAATCATTTGCTGCCCATCATCATCAAAGGCTTTAGAACAGGCCAGAACACGGGCGGAGGAGAACAGGCCAGAACACGGGCGGAGGAGAACAGGCCAGAAGACGGGCGGAGGAGAACAGGCCTTCAGAGGGAAAAGCAGAGTCAGGGAGGATCACATGAAATGAAAGGGATCTGGGCGATGAGTCACCCCGTCCAATCCCCACCACAGGATTCCTGGAGTCATTTATTCATTATATAAAAGCCGCATTTCATCCGGGAAACCTCAATCCCTCCACATCTGTAATGGATTTCAGAATCACAGAGAAGTCCCTCCGTTCTACACCAGAGGAGGACGCAGCCGGAGGAACGATGGGATTTGCAGTCCCCACAGGGCAATGCATTAGATCAGGGGGTGTCCACCTTCCTTCCATCACGGGCCACATGAGCATTATGGTCGCCCTCAAAGGGCCGGTTGTATCTGTAAGACTAGATGTCCAGAGCACCCCATCTTCCCCTTACATCAGAAGTCAAGAGCCCCCCCCATGAGAAGTCAAGAGCCCCCCCCATGAGAAGTCAAGAGCCCCCCCCATGAGAAGTCAAGAGCCCCCCCCCATGAGAAGTCAAGAGCCCCCCCCATGAGAAGTCAAGAGCCCCCCCCATGAGAAGTCAAGAGCCCCCCCCATGAGAAGTCAAGACAATCCTCTTCCCCTTCCACCACAGTACACCCCCCCCCCATCCCTCTTACATTAAGAGCCCCCCCACAATCCCTTCCATCACAGTACCCCCCCCCCACCCCATCCCCCTTACATCAAGCGCCCCCCCCCCCCCCATGAGAAGTCACGAGACCATTGCAGCTTTGCATCTCGCACGGTATTTGCGCAATCATTTTTCAAACGCTTTATATATATATATAGTTTCATGAATTAAAAAAACAAGACAGTAAAGTTAGCCCAACAGATACCCAACATGTCACGATTTAAAATTGCGCACTCATGGAATGGCGCCAAACTTCAGTACTTAAAAATCTCCATAGGGGTCGCACATTTTTTTTTTTTACAGGCTACCAGTTTAGAGTTTCAGAGGAGGTCTAGTGCTAGAATTGTTGCACGCGCTCTAACGCACGCGGCGATACCTCACATGTGTGGTTTGAACGGCGTATACATATGTGGGCGGGACTCACGTGCGCGTTCGATTCTGAGAGCGAGCTACCGGGACAGGGGCGTTTAAACATTTTTTTTTACTTCATTTATTTTTTATTTTTACACTTTTATTTCTATTACAAGGAATGTAAACATCCCTTGAAATAGGAATAGTGTGTGACAGGTCCTCTTTATGGAGAGATGGTCAATAAGACACCACACATCTCTCCTCCAGGCTGGAAAGCATGAGATTGGGGGGGGGGGAATCACCGATCTCATGCTTGCCAGCCGCGATTGCGTGGGTACTCGGGCGTGACGTCGCGCCCGGGGGTTCCGACGGTCATAGAGATGACTGGAAATCTCCATCTTCCTCATCCGGCGGCAGCCGATTCGTTCGGTTTTGGGGGAAAGTGCAAATCTCTCTGAGACCGTGTAGGTTTAGGAGATATTGCAAGCACCTACGGGTAAGCATGTGCATGCGGGGGAGCAACGTCATCGCTGCTCCAGCCACCATCAATTGCAGAAGACTAAAATGGGACTAAAACTAAAATGCCATTTTAGTCCTAAGACTAAAACTAAATCGAAATCTGCTGCCGAAATTAACTCGGCTGAATCCTGCGAGGTCAGCCTGGTACACAGAGCAGAGGATGTGCAATGCCAATGAAGATTCGGGTACCAGAGTGACTGAGGAAACGCAGTCCGATAAATGACCAGATCTATGGACTGCCATACACAAATCAGTATAAAACCTTCACCGAATATTTATTGAAGTAAAACTGCTTTGGGCTCCTGTTTCGGAAATCACAGCTTAGCAGTTTTTTCAACTTTCTCCCCTCGAAGGAACCCCGGAAATAGGTGTCAGGTCTCGGGGAACCCCCGATAAAAAAATAAAATGTCCATTTATCTACAGCTCAATGTTACATTTACATGATGAAGAATGTAAACCAGGGTTGCATTTGTAAGAGTACATACATTTATCCCAGGGTTTTTCTTTTCTTAGAATTGGTGCAGGAACGCGACCACAAATTGCACTACCAGTGGGAGGATCCTAAAGGAGCAATAAGTACCAGGGGTGTGCCATGTACCAAGTGTACGATTCAGGGGGGTGTGCCATGTACCAAGTGTACGATTCGGGGGGTGTGCCATGTACCAAGCGTACGATTCAGGGGGTGTGCCATGTACCAAGTGTACGATTCAGGGGGTGTGCCATGTACCAAGTGTACGATTCAGGGGGTGTGCCATGTACCAAGTGTACGATTCGGGGGGTGTGCCATGTACCAAGTGTACGATTCGGGGGGTGTGCCATGTACCAAGTGTACGATTCGGGGGGTGTGCCACGTACCAAGTGTACGATTCGGGGGGGGTGCCACGTACCAAGTGTACAATTCGGGGGGTGTGCCACGTACCAAGTGTACAATTCGGGGGGTGTGCCACGTACCAAGTGTACGATTCAGGGGGTGTGCCACGTACCAAGTGTACGATTCGGGGGGTGTGCCACGTACCAAGTGTACGATTCAGGGGTGTGCCACGTACCAAGTGTACGATTCAGGGGTGTGCCACGTACCAAGTGTACGATTCAGGGGTGTGCCACGTACCAAGTGTACGATTCAGGGGTGTGCCACGTACCAAGTGTACGATTCAGGGGGTGTGCCATGTACCAAGTGTACGATTCAGGGGGTGTGCGCCATGTACCAAGTGTACGATTCAGGGGGTGTGCGCCATGTACCAAGTGTACGATTCAGGGGGTGTGCCATGTACCAAGTGTACGATTCAGGGGGTGTGCCATGTACCAAGTGTACAATTCAGGGGGTGTGCCATGTACCAAGTGTACAATTCAGGGGGTGTGCCATGTACCAAGTGTACGATTCAGGGGGTGTGCCATGTACCAAGTGTACGATTCAGGGGGTGTGCCATGTACCAAGTGTACGATTCAGGGGGTGTGCCATGTACAGAGTGCAAAGTTCAGGGGTGCAATGTGTACAGAGTACAGGGTTGAGGAGTGTGCTATCCACAGTGTGCAGGGTTCTGGCCAAAAAAAAAAAAAAAAAGAAACCCTAGGTGCGAGGGCCACACAAAATGGCCTGGCGGGCCGCATTCGGCCCGAGGGCCTTGTGTCTGACACCTGTGATATGGAACATTTCAAGTAAAAGAATGTGGTGTACTTTGAGGATATGAATACTCTGGGAGGGGGGGGTCACACCCTAGGAGGGGATGGGGGGGGGGTCACACCCTAGGAGGGGATGGGGGGGGGTCACACCCTGGGAGGGGATGGGGGGGGTCACACCCTGGGAGGGGATGGGGGGGGTCACACCCTGGGAGGGGATATGGGGGGGGTCACCCCCTGGGAGGGGATGGGGGGGGGTCACACCCTGGGAGGGGAGGGGGGGGGTCACACCCTGGGAGGGGATGGGTGTGGGGGGGTCACACCCTGGGAGGGCATAGGGGGGGGGGGGGGGGGTCACAACCTGGGAGTTTCATCTTTTCTGTGAAGTCATTTCGGATAATTGCGGCCGCTTATGTTCCTCACTGACCTTGTCGAAGAACTGAGAGAGTCTGACGGTCTTCTCCAGCCGCGTGCGGGATTCCTCCAGCCTCCTCGAGAACCTCGATAACGTCTCTTTGTAGGCCTGCAACTTGGCCGTGTACCTGTGCACCTCCGGAGGGCAGAGGCTCTGCCACTTCTCCATCGCCTGCAGCATCTCCTGACCCCGTCTACAGTACTCCTAGGAGAAGAACAATACACTGTTAGGGTCCTCATTGGTTAGCTTTTAGGCCTCCTGCGCACCGGGCGTATAAACCCGGGGGGGGGGGGGGGGGGGGGGGGGTTGAGATCCCGGAGAAAGGTACTGGTGCATTGTCCAGCCCCGCTGCTGGCAGCCTAAAACGCAGGGGTCTCCAACTGATGGCCCACCAGCTGTTGCAGAACTACAAGTCCCATGAGGCAATGCAAGGCTGACAGTTACAAGCATGACTCCCACAGGCAGAGGCACGATGGGATTTGTAGTGTCTCAACAGCTGGAGGGTCGCCCATTTAAGACCTCTGCTGTAAACTATCAGAGGCTGAAAGCTGCTGCAGCTGGGCGGTGAGTTTACTAGCAGTATGTACCCAGAGCGTTCTTTCTGCCGCTGCGATAAAATGAAGCGTATTTAATGCACAGTATTTGGCGGTTATTAAACCCAATATGTGGCAACGGGTTGAACTAGATGGACTTGTAACTGTCAGAGTCACGCCCCCCACTTACACATGCCACACCCCCCCCACTTACACATGCCCCCCCCACTTACACATGCCACGCCCCCACCCCACACTTACACATGCCACGCCCCCACCCCACACTTACACATGCCACGCCGTCAAACTCCTGGAAGTGTCTCTGCGTTTGAAGAAGGACCTCCAGTGAATCTTCTAGAACACAACATTCACCAAGTAATCGCTCGCCAACGTGCTCGATCCAACCGCTCACCTACAAGAGACGGAGGGGGAGACGGAGGGGGAGAAGGGTCAACCGGAGCGCGACATTAACAAGAGCTCACCTAGGAGGGTTCAGTCAATGAATGGACTAAATATACAGACAATGCACCAATACCGATGAATTGTTTTAACTCCGAGTATTATTATTATTATTATTATCTCCCGATAATCCTAAAAATGTCCCCAAAAATAAATATCACTGAAACAAGGCTTCGGACAGGCTTTGTTAAAGCTCTCTGAACACCAGTCAAAGCTCCTGTCACTAAATAAAATGGTTAGTTTACAGTCCTGTTCACACCTTGCTTTTGCTTTAAAAATTATTCCTAATGTAGCTTCAGTGGTGCTTCAAAGCATCTTTAAAGCCTCCATAGAAGTCTATGGCGAAGCCCCAAAGCCCCACGAAAGCCCCACCAAAGCCCTATCGAAAGACCCACCAAAGCCCCACCAAAGCCCCACCAAAGCCCCACCAAAGCCCCACCAAAGCCCTATCGAAAGCCCCACCAAAGCCCTATCGAAAGCCCCACCAAAGCCTCATCCAAAGCCCCACCAAAGCCCTATCGAAAGCCCTATCGAAAGCCCCACCAAAGCCTCATCCAAAGCCTCATCCAAAGCCCCACCAAAGCCTCATCCAAAGCCCCACCAAAGCCTCATCCAAAGCCCCACCAAAGCCTCATCCAAAGCCCCACCAAAGCCTCATCCAAAGCCTCATCCAAAGCCCCACCAAAGCCCTATCGAAAGCCCCACCAAAGCCCTATCGAAAGCCCTATCGAAAGGCCCACCAAAGCCTCATCCAAAGCCCCACCAAAGCCTCATCCAAAGCCCCACCAAAGCCTCATCCAAAGCCTCATCCAAAGCCTCATCCAAAGCCTCATCCAAAGCCCCACCAAAGCCCCACCAAAGCCTCATCCAAAGCCCCACCAAAGCCTCATCCAAAGCCCCACCGAAGCCTCATCCAAAGCCCCACCGAAGCCTCATCCAAAGCCCCACCAAAGCCCCACCCAAAGCCCCACCCAAAGCCCCACCCAAAGCCCCACCCAAAGCCCCACCCAAAGCCCCACCCAAAGCCCCACCCAAAGCCCCACCGAAGCCCCACCAAAGCCCCAAGCAAAAGCAAGGTGTAAACAAGACTGCAAGCCAACCATTTTAATTTAGTGACAGGAGCTTTGACTGGCGTTCAGAGAGCTTTAACAAAGCCTGTCCGAAGCCTTGTTTTGAAGCAAGTCTAAACTGTAAAACGAACTCAAAGTATTCCTGACCGAATAATAAACACTCTGTACTTCCCCTTTATTTGTGAACGGTCACATGGTATCTGGCGGAGGTTCGTACATTGCGCTGCTCCAAGCCGGATTTCCCGCCTTCCTCACCTCCTTGAATCGATCTTCAAACGCCTGGAACTCGATGACCAATTCCATCTGCTGGATGCGTTTGTTGGAGAGTTTCACCAGCGTGTGCACCCCTTCATCCACCCCATTGTACAGCTCCGCCGCCACCTCCACCGCCTCCCTGGGGAGGGACACAGGGGGGGTCACTACACACAATATATATATATATAAGTCACATACAGCAGTGAGGAGGAGAAAAGGCAAAGTCCATCGAGTTCAACAATAAATCATAACTATCAATTACAATATCAGAAGGACAACAGACAGCGGGGGATGGAATTCCTTAGAAGTGATATTAAACACAAGAATGTAATATATTACACGTTACCAATCATTAGATGTGGTGGCTGCATTTGTTTTCTTTTTTTAGGCCCCCCCCCCTCTCTGCTTTCGCCTTGTGATCTGGCCAGTAACACTCCCGCTGTATTAGAGCGCCCCCAATCTGGATGAAGGAGCACAGGAGACATATTTGGACAGCAACATTTTTAGTCTGGGGGGGAGTGCTAGCTGTACTAGCAGATTTAGATACACTAACAAAGTAAAGCCAAACTCCGGCTCACTCTGCAGTTACAGCCTATTTTTTATTTTTTTTTACCTTTTTTGGGCAATTCTCTTGAAAAGCATTGCAACCATGAACCGCGGATCGAAAAGGGCAATGCCAGGCTCCTGGCAGACTCTTTTGCCAGCTCCTTGCCATCCCGAGGTAAAGGCGAAGGGCTGGTTCACACCACAAAAAACGCACTCTATATTTATTTTTTGGTGCGTTTATTTATGCATTTCCCAAGGGAGAGAGCTTTCCAGAGCGGGGTCATCTATTGCGGGGAGGAGCCGAGAGACCCGCCGTGGGACCCCAGAAGAGGAGGATCGGGGACACTCTGCAAAACGAACTGCACAGTGGGGGCAATGATGACGTGTTTGTTATTTTTATTTTTTTAAACGTGAACCTTTAATACCGCTTTAAAGCAGGGAAAGGAAGACTTGGCACACACACACGTGCACACACTGCATTGCTCCTGTCTCCAGTATCGGTGTCCTAATGTCACCCGGCTGTCCCCATCCAACCATACGGCCCGCTGCTACAGGACACCGGCAGGTTGACAGGCAGTGAGCACATGGCAATGGCATGTCCTACTAGAGACACGGAGGTGAAGACAGACGGAACGGGACAGAAATGAAGAACACAGCAAGGAGAGATGTAGAGACGAGGGGGATTGTCGCCCAATCTGGGAGATCTTGGCTCTGATCGATTGATCTTATACCTCGTTTTGACAGGTCCCAAGCCCCCACCTGTAGTGCCACGCGCGGAAATTCACCCCCCCCCCATTCTGGGATGTCCCAGAAGATTGCCCGGCCATTCAGGGCTCGCGCATGCGCACCGGGCTGTAACGTTTTTTTCACACTTGCAAAATGCCGGCGCGGCTGAAAGAAGTGGGATGGCCTCTCGGGGGGGTCAGGATCTCTCATATTTAAGAGGACCCGGTCATGCTTTTTCCTATTACAATGGATGTTTACATTTCTCGTAATAAGAATAAAAAAGAACAGTAAAAAATAAAAAAAAAGTTAAATAAATAAGAAACATTTTATTTATTTTTTTTAAAAACGCACCCCATCCCGCCGAGCTCGCGCGCAGAAGCGAACGCATACATGAGCAGCGCCGTGTATGAAAACGGTGTTTAAACCTCACAAGTGGGGGTATCGCCGCGATCGGTAGAGCGAGAGCAATAATTCTAGCCCTAGGCCTCTGCTTTTGAAAGAACAGTGTAAAAAAAAATATATAAAAAAAAAAAAAGGTAAAACAAATAAGATTTTTTATTTTTTTTTAAACGCACCCTGTCCCGCCGAGCTCGTGTGCATACGTGTGCAGTGCCCGCATATGAAAACGGTGTTCAAACCACACAAGTGAGGTATCCCTGCGATTGTTAGAGCGAGAGCGATAATTCTAGCCCTAGACCTCCTCTGTAACTCAAAATATGCAACCTGTAGAATATTTTTTAAACGTTGCCTATGGAGATTTTTAAGGGTAAAAGTTTGTCGCTATTCCACGAGCGGGCGCAATTTTGAAGCGTGACATGTTGGGTATCAATTTACTCAGCGTAACATTATATTTCACACAAAAAATAAAATAAAGACAACAGTAAAGTTAGCCCATTTTTTGTATAACTCAAAAAAAGTGCGCTTGCAAGACCGCTGCGCAAATACGGTGTGACGTAAAGTATTGCAACGACCGCCATTTTATGCTCTGGGGCGTTAGAATTTTTTTTATAATGTTTGGGGGTTTTATGTAATTTTCTAGCAAAAAAAAAAAGTTTAACTTGTAAACAAATCTCAGAAAGAGGCTCGGTCCTTAAGTGGTTAACAGACGTTTGGAATACAGAACACGTGCGATATGCGATTCACATGGAATTAAAATCGACGACGACAGACTATATCCGACATGTTTTCTGGTTTGTTTTATATTCTGCTACTTAATTTGGACCATTTTTTTTTGGCTGAGACGAACGGGAAACATGTAAACTTGGTTGGATCTCCAGCACCGCCCAGTGCGGTTACGTTATAAAGGGACCGCCCCCAGTTTATTTCGATCGGCGTTGAAATGTGGATATTGCGGAGCGACCCCTCCGGATCATATGGCTGTGTCTGTCCGGACAGGTGGCGGATTCAATCCACACAGCACTCCGGGATTGTGGAGTCACAGGGGGTCCCGTCCCCCCGCTGGCTGCTCAGCCGGCAGATGAGAGCGCCGGAGGAAAAAACATTTCACAGCTCCAGCGGCTTCATTCGGATTCCAGACTCAGGGAGGGGAGAGCGGCTGGAAAATCGCTGCCTGAGCCAGGGGCTTTGCTGACGGATAACCCGGCGTTTCCGCCAACACTTTCTTTATCGCCCGCTGCCATTCCTCTCCTCGCTTTAACACTTTCCTTCCCAGATAAGGTATCTCATGATGGCTGATGCAAAGGACAGCTTCCATCACAGAGGATTAGGGAGAATGTTGGGAGGCCGTTTACATATTTTCAATCTATAGTTATCATGGTCAGGACCGAAAAAATACAAAGAAGGAATTTTATAGAATAATTTTTTACCTACACAATCCTGCTTTAGAATAAAATGTAGTTGTCTACCCACCACACCGCCAGCAGGTGGCACTTTAGGCTCAATTCTACACTTCATTCTGTCTACCTACCACCTGCTGTAAAAAAAGCCTGTTTACAAAGTGCTGCAGCTCAAGCTGAAATTACATAAACATGTGAGACTCCTCCCCCTTATCAGATGCCTTAGTCCAAAGGTTGAGTCAAACTGAGTCTTCACGCAGGCAGCTACTACTTTGGTGTCCTTTGGGCTAATCCATACAAGCCTTGCCTACCCCCTCCTCCGTCGACGAGCCTTGCCTACCCCCGCCGACGAGCCTTGCCTACCCCCGCCGACGAGCCTTGCCTACCACCGCCGACGAGCCTTGCCTACCACCGCCGACGAGCCTTGCCTACCACCGCCTCCGTCGACGAGCCTTGCCTACCACCGCCTCCGTCGACGAGCCTTGCCTACCACCGCCGACGAGCCTTGCCTACCCCCGCCGACGAGCCTTGCCTACCCCCGCCGACGAGCCTTGCCTACCCCCGCCGACGAGCCTTGCCTACCCCCGCCGACGAGCCTTGCCTACCCCCGCCGACTACCCCCGCCGACGAGCCTTGCCTACCCCCGCCGACGAGCCTTGCCTACCCCCGCCGACGAGCCTTGCCTACCCCCGCCGACGAGCCTTGCCTACCCCCGCCGACGAGCCTTGCCTACCCCCGCCTCCGTCGACGAGCCTTCCCTCCCCCAGCCTCCATCAACGAGCCTTCCCTCCCCCCAGCCTCCATCAACGAGCCTTCCCTCCCCCCAGCCTCCATCAACGAGCCTTCCCTCCCCCCAGCCTCCATCAACGAGCCTTCCCTCCCTCCCCCCCTCCATCAATGAGCCTTCCCTCCATCAACAAGCCTCCCCCCTCCATCAATGAGCCTTCCCTCCCCCTCCATCAATGAGCCTTCTTTTCTCCCCGCCTCACTTTTGGTCAGTCCAGACCACTGCAATTTGGAAACATCCCACAAGAACTGCAGTTTGCTCTGATCCAATCTTCTAGGGATTACCAAGTGGACCTTGTCAAAGTCACTCAAATACTTACGCTTGCCCATTTTTCCTGCTTTCAACACATCAACTTCAGGGACAACATGTTCACTTGCTGCCTAATATAGCCCACCCACTTTCAGGTGCCAATGTAACAAGATAATCGATCACTTCACCCGTCAGTGATCATTAGCACTGGACAGAAGGGGAAAAGATGGGAGTGGTTACATAATGACATACAGAACGTTACCTGTAATCGTCTGTGAGCATCACGCATGACTCCTCCTTCCTCAGCCTGGCCAGCACAGCGCCCCCTTCAGTCTGCAGCTTCACCAGCCTCGCGTCCTCGAGCACCGCCCCCATCAACTGTCCGAACCTGGCCAGCTGGAGACTGGCCTCCTGCCACATAAAAGACAATTCTTATCAGAGATCCAATGCAGAGCAGTCCCGTTACCAGACACTATCAGCAGAGATAAGAACACGGGAAAAACAGATGTGGCCTCGGCAGGACGCAACGTGGAGGAGAAATCTACAGCAGCATTGCTGGACCAGGGGGGGTCAGGAGGAGTGAGCCCAAGTCACGTAGTGATAGTTACTCTATCCAAAACTTACCTCACTACCTACAATTCACACTCCTCCGACAAAGATAGATTTGTCATTGTAAATGTGTGCCGGTTACAGCGAAACTAAACTCTCTCAATCCACCATACCAACGGTGTTCCACGTCAAAGTACCGCCGTATAACCACAGCGGCTGATCGGTAACAAAAAGTGTATATTATTTATAGGGAACCTCGGATTGCGAGTAACACGGTTAACGAGCGTTTCGCAATACGAGCGCTGTATTTAAGAAAAATCATGACTCGGTTTGCGAGTGTTGTCACGCAAAACGACCAGGAATCAAGCCAAAGCGATGTGCAATACCGCATTTGGCCTAAGGTGGGGGTCACCGGAGCCGATCTGAGCCGTTTGGAAAAATCTCAGAAATACTCCGTTCCCAAACCTTTCCGAGGTTTTGCGAGTTCAGCAGAGGTGTCCTCGGGTCTTTCTGTGCGTTTCCAAGGCTCTCCGGCACCTCCCCACCTATGGCCACATGCGGTATTGCATGCCATTGAAGTCAATGCGGAATTAATTATTTTAGTTTCCATAGACTTCAATGGGGAAACTTGCTTTGATATGCGAGTGCTTTGGATTACGAGCATTCTCCTGGAACAGATTATGCTCGTAATCCAAGCTTCCACTGTACCTTAACCACTTAAGGACCGTCTCCTGCAGATATACGTCGGCAGAATGTCACGGCTGGGCACAAGCACGTACAGGTACGTCCTCTTTAAGTGCCCGGTCGCGGGCGCGCGACCCGGTCCGAAAGCTCCGCGGCTGTCTTCCTTCACTTACCTCATCCTTCCATTTTGCTTTTATATGTCCTTATTTCTTCTGAGAAATCCTCACTTCCTGTTCTTCTGTCTGTAACTCCACACAGTAATGCGAGGCTTTCTCCCTGGTGTGGAGTATCGTGCTCGCCCCCTCCCTTGGACTACAGGGGAGTCCGGACGCCCATTAACACACAGCTCCTTTCTCTATCTGCAACGTAGAAAGCGTCCTGACTCTCCTGTAGTCCAAGGGAGGGGGCGAGCGCGACACTCCACACCAGGGAGAAAGCCTCGCATTACTGTGTGGAGTTACAGACAGAAGAACAGGAAGTGAGGATTTCTCAGAAGAAATTTTAAAGCAAAATGGAAGGATGAGGTAAGTGAAGGAGGACTGCACTGAGGGAAAAAAAATTGTACCTTTACAACCCCTTTAATTGCAATTCACTCGATCACTCTTCATAACATTCTGGAGTAAATGCAAATTGTCATCATAAAAACTGAAGCAGCCGACTCGGTGAGAAATAACATTTGTGTCATTTTCAATGCTTTTGGCCATGGCTGTAGCTCAGGTGACGACCAGGGATTCCCTCACTTTAAAGGGTTTTCCCCTCATGTCCGGTTTTGGGTAAGGTGCAGGAAGGGAAGAGAAATTCTTATTGGGACACAGATGGCAAAAAAAAAAAAAAACACATGACTGGGGTTATATCCCTCCCCCTTACTCTATCCAAAATGGAAAACGCCTTTAGTTCTACTTGCCGACTGGGAGATGGCAATTACTTTCATGCAGTTTATACTGGGCCATCTATCCAGTGCATCACCCTGTACCAAACTTCACCAAGAGGTGGTGCCATGCGCATTTACTAGAAGCCAACCGAGAGTTTCAGTAAGGCCCCTTTTCACATGGGGTGGATCAGCTCAGCGGGGATCGCTCCGTTGATCCCCGCTGAGCCGGCGGATGACAGGGCGGTCCCCGCACACTGTGCAGGGACCGCCCTGTCTTTTCTCCGCTCTCCCCTATGGGGGGGGGGATCGGATGAACACGGACCGTCTGTCCGTGTTCACCCGATCCGCCAGACGGATGGAAAAGTAGGCTTTTCCTCAGTCACACTTTGGTGGATCGGAGCGGGTCGGATGTCAGCGGGCATGTCACCGCTGACATCCGCGGCTCCATAGAGAAGCACTGAGCGCCCGTTCAGGTCCGCCTAAAAAAAAAAAAAAAAAACTGGCAGGCAGACCTGAACGGGCCGCCCGTGTGAAAGAGCCCTAACTCTCAAAGAAAGGGGTAGTAGCGGACTTCATCAATTGATGGTAAGGAGGGAACTACTAAGGAAGTCTGACAGGGATGCAGAGGTAGGGGGCAGTCCAACATCATCATATAGGTGCTATGGCTGCTCTGGTGTTCACAAACCCTTTGGCCATATAGTATATCGTGTATACTCAAGTATAAGCCGACCCGAATATAAGCCGAGGCACCTAATTTTACCACCAAAAAAATGAACATTTATTGACTCGAGTATAAGCCAAGGGTGAGAAATGCAGCAGCTACTGTAAGTGGAAAAGAGAGTCAACAATGCCCATCTGCCACCTCCCTGTGCCCATCTGCCGCCTCACTGTGCCCATCTGCCGCCTCACTGTGCTTTTGATCTCCGGTTGCGTCATGCAACTGCAGTGGGCGGCCATCCGATGTAACAAAGCCCCGCCTCCTCCTTGTCCGTGATAGAGGGAACACCGATTCAGTTTCTCAGCATTGTTATCAGTGTTCCGTCTGTCACAGATGAGGAGGAGGAGGAGGAGGCGGGGCTTTGTGACAGCGGACGGCCGCAGAACAGTTAAGAATGACACAGCGGCTTATACTCGAGTATATACGGTACATTTAAAAACTACTACTAGACTATAACCAGAGAATCTTTCCAGCCGGATGAGTCTCTGGGCTCCTCACCTCGGCCTTCTCAGGCAGGGGGCTGCTCTGCAGGTTCTGGATGGCGCTCTGAAGAAATGTGAAGGCCTCACGACAGCTGTCCTGCAAAGTCTCCAACTTCTGCAAAAAATAAAAATAAAAAAATAAATACAATTTATAATACAAAATTCAAGTAGCAGAGCATCGTAGTAAGACACTTTATTTTCCATAGGAAGTGTCAGGTTTTTAAATGGTCATCAAGACCAGCCAACTTATCCAGCATTGGGCTCGTTATCTCATTGCCAACTTTGCAGAATTTCTCATATACAACATACAGAGCATCCAGAAAGTATTCAGGGGGGAGGAGCCCGTGACACTTCTGGACAGGGGGGAGGAGCCCGTGACACTTCTGGACAGGGGGGAGGAGCCCGTGACACTTCTGGACAGGGGGGAGGAGCCCGTGACACTTCTGGACAGGGGGGAGGAGCCCGTGACACTTCTGGACAGGGGGGAGGAGCCCGTGACACTTCTGGACAGGGGGGAGGAGCCCGTGACACTTCTGGACAGGGGGAAGGAGCCCGTGACACTTCTGGACAGGGGGGAGGAGCCCGTGACACTTCTGGACAGGGGGGAGGAGCCCGTGACACTTCTGGACAGGGGGGAGGAGCCCGTGACACTTCTGGACAGGGGGGAGGAGCCCGTGACACTTCTGGACAGGGGGGAGGAGCCCGTGACACTTCTGGACAGGGGGGAGGAGCCCGTGACACTTCTGGACAGGGGGGAGGAGCCCGTGACACTTCTGGACAGGGGGGAGGAGCCCGTGACACTTCTGGACAGGGGGGAGGAGCCCGTGACACTTCTGGACAGGGGAGGAGCCCGTGACACTTCTGGACAGGGGAGGAGCCCGTGACACTTCTGGACAGGGGAGGAGCCCGTGACACTTCTGGACAGGGGATTTATTTCCTTTTTTATTTTTAATAAATTTGCAAAGACTTCAAAACAAACTTCTTTCACTTTGTCATTATGGGGGATTGTTTTGTAGAAATTCAGAGGAAAACAATTGAATCCATTTTGGAATAAGGCTGTAACATAACAAAATGTGGAAAAAGTGAAGCGCTGTGAATACTTTCCGGATGCACCGTAATGGGGATACGACCTCCAATGAATTGGTAGAATTTATAAAATAGGAGGAGATATCGGAAGGAAGCACCAAGAGGACTACTCACCGTTCGGAAGGACAACCACTCATTGTGACAATAGGGGAAGGTCCCGTAAAAGTTGGGTGGGAGTTGCGAGGCCTCAATGTGTTTGTGCAAAGCCTTCGCTGTGGTGAGAACATCAAACTAGAAAAAAAAAAATAGCAAACTGATCAGCAACTAAAAGAAGCATTTAATAAAATACTGAATGGTCTGATCCAATCACACTTCTGTGCTACACAGTACATGTTTTTTTTTATTTCCAATGCTTTCAGGTAAACCGCTAAATAGGCGAAATACATATACAGGACCTGCCCAAAAAATGTGTATTTCGGTCCACCCATTCCCCGATACTTACACAGCTCTGCCACACAGCACAGCCCCCCTCTGAGGGGAGGAATCCATTGTTCCAAGCTGCAGTTCTGTAGCACTTAGAAGAACAGGGGGTCTCAAAACTGGCGGCTCTCCAGCTGTTGCGGAACTACAAGTCCCATCATGCCTCTGCCCAAGGGAGTCATGCTTGTGCCACGCAATGCCTCATGGGAATTGTAGTTTTGCAACAGCTGGAGGGCTGCCAGTTTGAGACCCCTGACTTCGAGGTCTAGTCCCTTCCCCAAGCCTGTGTATGGACCAGCCGTGCTCAAGAAGGGTTCCTCCAGAGGTTGCTAGGGGTTCCTCCAGAGGTTGCTAGGGGTTCCTCCAGAGGTTGCTAGGGGGGGTTCCTCCAGAGGTTGCTAGGGGGGTTCCTCCAGAGGTTGCTAGGGGGGTTCCTCCAGAGGTTGCTAGGGGGGTTCCTCCAGAGGTTGCTAGGAGGTCCCTGAGCGAATGAGCGACTTCTGCCTCTTAGATGAGTAACCGCTGACACCAATGATCTTTTTATCTATTTGTAAGGGGAGGGGGATTCTTCCCAATGTTCCCAGTGACCACAAATATAAGAGAGAATATATCTTCTCAGTGACCTTCAAACTGAACTGTAGATACAAAAATTATTAGTGGAGGTCCCCCAAGCCCAGTAAGCCATTTTTTTAAGGGTTCCTCCATGTTAAAAAGGTTGAGAAAGGCAGCTATAGACAGTGAAAAGCGACTTGCTATGGGGGCATTCGACAGGGGGGGCAGGAACAACTTTGGGGGACCGCAGAAGAGGAGTATTGGGGTTGCGCTGTGCAAAATTATTGCACAAGGCAGGTTAGTAGAACAGGTTTGTCATTGATCGGATTCCTCCCCCCTTCCGGTGTCACCATTTGGCACCTTTCACGGGGGAGGGGAGAAGATGCCTGTCTAATGTTATCTGCGCCATGTCTGGCCCCACCTCGCCCCCCCCCCCCCCCAGCTGTCTTCTGGAAGACATACAGGTCCCAGTAGACAACAGGGACCAGTGAGGACGCGCAGCACGACTCGCGCATGCGCAGTAGGGAACTAGGCTGTGAAACCACAAGGCTTCACTTCCTGATTCCCTTACTGAAGATGGCGGCGCCAGCACCAGAGAGCCTAGGGAACGGATCGGCTTCAGGTGAGGACATCGCGGGCGCTCTGGACAGGCAAGTCACTACAATATTTTTAGCTGCTGACTTTCAATTTTTTTTTTTTTTTTTCGTCAGAACTCCACTTTAAAGTGGAGGTTCACCCAAAAACGCAATTTTTAACATTAGATTGAGGCTCGTTTTGTGAAGGGGAATCGGGTGGATTTTTTTAAAACGAAGCCGTACTTACCGTTTTAGAGAGCGATCTTCTCGGCCGCTTCCGGGTATGGTCTTCGGGACTGGGCATTCCTATTTGATTGACAGGCTTCCGACGGTCGCATACAGCGCGTCGCGATTTTCCGAAAGTAGCCGAACGTCGGTGCGCAGGCGCCGTATAGAGCCGCACCGACGTTCGGCTTCTATCGGCTACTCGTGACGCGATGTATGCGACCGTCGGAAGCCTGTCAATCAAATAGGAACACCCAGTCCCGAAGACCATACCCGGAAGCGACGGAGAAGATCGCTCTCTAAAACGGTAAGTACTGCTTCGTTTTAAAAAAAAAACACCAGATTGCCCTAGACAAAATGAGCCTCAATCTAATGTTAAACATTGCGTTTTTGGGTGAACTTTTGGGTGAAATTCCAGCATTTACAATCACTTTAATCTGCGTCTTCTATCTGCCTGGAGGTCAGCTTTACATAAAATGTCTTCCAGGCAGGAAATAACCGCGTTGATTATTCGCCAGTTACAAGGCTTTACTTTCCAGGGGTCATAGGTCACGGTCCAGCATTGTTCTGTCCTAATGAGCCGGAGGGGGCGTTCGGATCTGTTATTCAAAGCCTTCGAATTAGCCGGTGTGGATGCAGCGGCCTGTCAGGGGCCGTCACCATGCTATTGTAGAGGGTGGACGCCGAGGAAAAACAAAAAGAAAAAGGAGGGTCAGCTTCAAAGCGATGGTAATCCTGACCTCTGCCCGGGGGGGCTCCGGGGACACGGGGCTCCACACACAGGCACACTTCTCTCCTCCACTCCATAGGCTTTGTCATAATGAAGTCAGACGTTATGGACGGAGAGATTGAATTTCAGAACAATCCGGGGAAAGCCATAAAACAAACAAATTCTGCCCGAAGAGTCGCAGCTCATTATACTTCTGGAAGAAGTGCGCTGTGAAAATGTTCTCCTGTGTATTCATGGTGGAGTCTCCTCCTATATACACAATACCGGGATTAACAGATTACTGCCGACCGGCACCCGCCACCTAATACATATCCAATAAAAATATATCCAATAAAAATATATCCAATAAAAATATATATAAAAAAAAACAAACGGAAATGTATTTCAGTTTCGGCCGACATATATTCTGCTACATAGTTTTGGCAAAAGAAAATCAAAATAGGCGTATATTATTTGGTTTGCGCCAAAGTTATTGCGTTTATAAACTACGGGATAGATTTAGGGACTTTTATATATTTTTGTACTTGTAACGGCAGCGAGACTGCGTTTTTTAGTGAGACTGCGACATTGCAGCGGACAAATCTGACCCCCAAATTACACTTTTTTGGAGACCAGTGACATTATTACATTGATCAGTGCTATACAAAAAATGTACTGATCAATGTAAAAATAACACTGGCAGGGAAGGGGTTAACACTAGGGGGGGAAATCAAAGGGGTGTAACTGTGTTCTAACTGTAGGGGGGGTTAGACTGCCAGAGATATGACAGATCACTGGGAACAGAAGATCTGACATGTCCCCTGTCAGAACGGGGACTCGCCTTGTTTACAAAAGGCAGATCCCTGTTCTGTCTCTGTACTAGGTGAAGTAAAGTCACAAAAGGCTACGGTAATCCGACATGACTTCTCCTTACCTGGACTCCATGTGGCCTCTCCGGTGATACAATGAGATCCTTCTCTGTAAGGAACAACACGCCATGGATACAACTAGGCACAGCGCTCTGCAAAAGGATACAATTCAGTTTCATTATTGATCAACCACCAACATCTTCCACAACTCTCAGGTAGGACGGGGTAGGGTAGAGTAAAGCAAGATGGGGTAGGGTAGAGTAAAGCAAGATGGGGTAGGGTAGAGTAAAGCAAGATGGGGTAGGGTAGAGTAAAGCAAGATGGGGTAGGGTAGAGTAAAGCAAGATGGGGTAGGGTAGAGTAAAGCAAGATGGGGTAGGGTAGAGTAAAGCAAGATGGGGTAGGGTAGAGTAAAGCAAGATGGGGTAGGGTAGAGTAAAGCAAGATGGGGTAGGGTAGAGTAAAGCAAGATGGGGTAGGGTACGAAGAGGTAGGATAGGATACGATGAGGTAGGGTAGGGTGCGATGGTGTAGGATGAGGTAGGGTAGGGTGCGATGGTGTAGGATGAGGTAGGGTAGGGTGCGATGGTGTAGGATGAGGTAGGGTAGGGTGCGATGGTGTAGGATGAGGTAGGGTAGGGTGCGATGGTGTAGGATGAGGTAGGGTAGGGTGCGATGGTGTAGGATGAGGTAGGGTAGGGTGTGATGGTGTAGGATGAGGTAGGGTGCGATGGTGTAGGATGAGGTAGGGTAGGGTGCGATGGTGTAGGATGAGGTAGGGTAGGGTGCGATGGTGTAGGATGAGGTAGGGTAGGGTACGATGGTGTAGGATGAGGTAGGGTAGGGTACGATGGTGTAGGATGAGGTAGGGTAGGGTAGGATGAGGTAGGGTAGGGTGCGATGGTGTAGGATGAGGTAGGGTAGGGTGCGATGGTGTAGGATGAGGTAGGGTAGGGTGCGATGGTGTAGGATGAGGTAGGGGTTCCCGCAGTGTATCTACTTACTTGAACAATATGAAGAGCTTTGAACAGAGCCGGCACAGGAGAACATCTCCGAGAGTCCACCAGAAGCGTCAGACCGAGCCGCCTACACTCCCGCCTGGAAGAGAGACAACAAAAGGATCCCACATCACGGACTGGATTCCCACCAAAAGCCACCGTCCTTCCAGACAATCTTCACATTACAGCAACAAAACACGGACAAGTAAAGTAGGACGTTCTCCGCAGGGAAGGCAGCGAATGAGGTCACAGCAGTAGTGCTGCACACAGGATTTACAAGTATGACGAAGAAAACTAATTTTACAAACCAATGTGCAGGGATAGAAGGGGGGTGTGTGTGCTTCCACTTACCGCGCCGTGCTGTAGAAGTAGAGGAGGAGGCGCCCCAGTTCTGCAGCGTTGCAGTGCGGGTTCAACCACGTGGTGTTCCGTGTGTTGATGATCACCAAAGCGCGTCCATTTCTGTCCCGTGTCCCTGAGAGGGGAGGAGAGGTCGGGTTGTCAGTATCACAAAGCAGGAGGCAAAAACATACTTCCATGTACAAACCGGGGAAAACGCACACTTATCAAACATTTTTGTTTTGCACACGTTAACCAAATCAATACCGGACACTTTCACCGCCCTCCTGCCCAGGCCAATTTTAAACTTTCAGCGCTATCGCACTTTGAACCTTGGTTCACACTGATGAGATGCGGGAAACACACAAGATTTGACACACAAGATTTGCTGCGTTTCCCCACATTGCATGGCGTCCATGCAATCTGCTGCGGGTGTCAAGGTTAGATTAACGACATCCAGAAACAGATCGCAAAACGCAGTGGGATTGCCAGAACCACACCCATGCGATACGATTCAGATGCTCATTTTGATGCGGACGCAATTTCAGCCATACAAAATGTATGCTGTACTCATGGGCGCGAGGGGGGGGGGGGGTTGGGCTGCACTCAGTGTTTTTTTTATCATTTTTTCCCCCACAAATAAGAGCTCTTTTGGTGGTATTTAATCACCTCTGCGATTTTCATTCTTTGTAAAAAAAAATATTAAAAAGAACGGATTTAAAAAAAATTAAAAAAAATATAAAAAGTTTTCCATTTTGTTATAAAATTTTGCAAACAGGTCATTTTTGTCCTTGATGTACGCTGATGATGCTGCACTTATGGGGACTGAGAGGTGACACAGAGTTGGCACTGATGCGTGGCACTGATAGGCAGCATTGATAAGTGGCACTCATGGGCATTGATAGGTGGCACTTTTTTGCACTGGTGGGCTGGCATGTGGCATTGGCAGGTCGTACTAGTGGGCACAGATGAGATGCCTGTGCTCCTTCCTCTTTGGGAACAATGTCCCTTGCACAAGAGCCGGTGATCGGCTTTTTTTTCTCCTCACGCTGTCAGCGCGAGAAAAAAAAAAAAAAAAACGATTACCGAGCTTTTGTTTACATCACGTGATCAGCTGCCATTGGCCAACAGCTGATCACGTGGTAAGGGGCCAGGATCGGCCCCTTACTCGGATCTGTGATCACCCGAGTCTGTGACTCGGTGTTCACAGCGCGCTCTGCGTGTGCCCTGCAGGGGGCGCACGGGGATCGAGGAAAGGGGAGGATGTCTATTGACAGCCTCCCAGCAATTCAGGTCCACGCTGTAGCCATCATTCAGCTATAGTGCGGACGCGAATTGGTTAAGGAAAAAAAATAAAATAAAACATTGGAATACTAGTCAGTATCAGTGTGCAAAGGTGCATTTGCTTTGAAAGAATAAAATCACATCCAATGTTGGGTGTCCTATGTGTAGATGTGGCTGCGTTATGTAAATCTATTAGAATAGAATATATTAGAATGGGGTGCCTCGAGGCTGGCCGCAATTTCAAAGGGTGCCTCGAGACAGTCCACAATTTCAAAAGGGTGCCTCGAGACGGTCCACAATTTCAAAGGGTGCCTCGAGACGGTCCACAATTTCAAAGGGTGCCTCGAGACGGTCCACAATTTCAAAGGGTGCCTCGAGACGGTCCATAATTTCAAAGGGTGCCTCGAGGCGGTCCACAATTTCAAAGGGTGCCTCGAGGCGGTCCACAATTTCAAAGGGTGCCTCGAGGCGGCCCACAATTTCATAGGGTGCCTCGAGGCGGCCCACAATTTCATAGGGTGCCTTGAGGCGGCCCACAATTTCATAGGGTGCCTTGAGGCGGCCCACAATTTCATAGGGTGCCTTGAGGCGGTCCACAATTTTAAAGGGTGCCTCGAGACTGTCCATAATTTCAAAGGGTGCCTCGAGACTGTCCATAATTTCAAAGGTGCCTCGAGGCGGCCCACAATTTCAAAGGGTGCCTCGAGGCGGTCCACAATTTCAAAGGTGCCTCGAGGCGGCCCACAATTTCAAAGGGTGCCTCGAGACGGTCCACAATTTCAAAGGGTGCCTCGAGACGGTCCACAATTTCAAAGGGTGCCTCGAGACGGTCCATAATTTCAAAGGGCGCCTCGAGGCGGTCCACAATTTCAAAGGGTGCCTCGAGGCGGCCCACAATTTCAAAGGGTGCCTCGAGACGGTCCATAATTTCAAAGGGTGCCTCAAGGCGGTCCACAATTTCAAAGGGTGCCTCGAGGCGGCCCACAATTTCATAGGGTGCCTTGAGGCGGCCCACAATTTCATAGGGTGCCTTGAGGCGGCCCACAATTTCATAGGGTGCCTTGAGGCGGCCCACAATTTCATAGGGTGCCTTGAGGCGGCCCACAATTTCATAGGGTGCCTTGAGGCGGTCCATACATTTCAAAGGGTGCCTCGAGACGGTCCATCAAATTTTAAAAGGTGCCTCGAGAAGGTCCATCAAATTTTAAAAGGTGCCTCGAGAAGGTCCATAATTTCAAAGGGTACCTGGACTTATAAAAATAAAAAAAGGTTGGGAAACAGTTTTAAAGGAACATGGAAGCTCACCTGGTAGATAAACCACCCCGCTCATCAACACCTCCAGGTTGACATGTGTGACCCGTGTAGGCAGGCTTTGGTCTTCACACCTTCGAGAGACCATGGGGGAACTCAAGCCGGGCTGCCATGATGGTGGCTGGTCTTTCTCAACCACGATTTCTGGCGTCTTCTCCTCCTCGACATGGTCTGTAAAACAGGAGCCCCGACATGACACATCTTCTATAGTCTCCTCACACCTCTATAAAAAGTTTAATCCAAAACTTCAACAAAAGTTTATTCACGCTCCCGCACCTAGATCTGGCTTTGTTGACATTTCTTATCACGAGGAGACCTCGCCGTTTATCCAGCTGGAGGAATATGAAAATCTCGTAGAGCGCTGCCAGCGAGCGATGACATCACCCATTGAAGAACGCGTTGGTGTTTGTTCAGTCTGAGTAATACATTCTAAAATTATATGTTTTCTCAAGAGCGCGACTAAGTACTACTTATATCAATAACACGGGACCATTTTATTAGTTTAGGAAGGGAGATCTCTTTTGTGACTGCGGCGGACGGTTACTTGGGAAGAAATTTGAGCTTTTGTTTCTGTCTTGGCAATCGTCCTGTCCTGGTCGGGTTATGGGAAAAATTAAATCTAAGCTCTCATGATGCCAATGGAGCATTCTCTGCCCCATGTGAGCCACGGCATGATGGATGGGAAGGTGTGAGAACACAAAGAGGTCAATTCTCCGACATACATACACTATATGACCAAAAGTATTGGGACGCCTGCCTTTACACGCACATCAACTTTAATGGTGTCTTAGGCCCAGATTCACAAAGACTTACAACGCCGTATCTCCAGATACGCTGTCATAAGTCCGAATGGCCGCCGGCGTATCTATGCGGCCCGATTCATAAAATCAGTTCCGCATAGATTTGGCCAAGATACGAGCGGCGTAAGTCTCCTACGCAGTCGTATCTTGGGGTGCAATAATTACGCTGGCCGCTAGGTGGCGCTTCCTTGATTTCCGCTTTGAATATGTAAAAGAGCAAGATACGCCGATTCACGAACGTACGTACGCCCGTCGCAATTAGTTTTGCCGTTTACGCAAGACATACGCCGGCGTAAAGTTAAAGCTGGTCTGTAGGTGGCGCAGCCCATGCAAAGTATGGACAACGGAACAAGCGTATCTTTTTACGTCGTTTGCGTAAGTCGTAGGCGAATAAAGCTGTGCGTAAATTACGTTCACGTCACAGGCATTGAGCCGGCGTATCTTTGGACGTAAATACAACGTGATACTGAGCATGCGCCGTTCGTTCATGCATCTACACGGGGTCAAGCCTCATTTAAATACAACACGCCCACTACCAGCCTACTTTGAATTACGCACACTTACGCCGGCCCATTTACGCTACGCCACCGTAACTTAGGACGCAAGTCCTTTGTGAATACAGCACTTGCCTCTCTAAGTTGCGGCGGCGTAGTGTAAATACGATACGCTACGCCCGCGCAACGTAAAACAGTCCTACGTGAATCCGGGCCCTAGTCCGTAGGGTTCAATATTGAGTTTGCCCCCGCCCTTTGCAGCTATAACACCTGCAACTCTTCTGGGAAGGCCGTCCACAAGGTTTAGGAGGGTGTCTATGGGAATGTTTGACCATTCTTCCAGAAGAGCATTTGTGAGGTCAGGCACTGATGATGGACGAGAAGGCCTGGCTCGCAGTCTCCACTCCAATTCATCCCAAAGGTGTTCTATCAGGGGGTTTAGGTCAGGACTCTCGCTCATCAACGTCTTTAATCACTTCATTACCAGGCTATAGTAATATGACGTCCGCAGGAGGGATCTCCCATCCTGGGCGGGCGTCATATGACGATCCTGGGATTCCCAGCCGGCTAAGGGGTGCTCGCCCGTCGCATTGGTCGGGATCCGGTGTGCATGCCCGGCAAAGGCCACCTGGCACCCGCGATTGCCCGTAAACACAGCAGGACCTTGAATCTGCGTGTGTGTGTGTAATGATGGGGTGTAAACACACAGATCCACATCCTGTCAGGTGAGAGGAGACCGATAGTGTGTTCCCAGTACAGATGAACACTGATCGGTCTCCTCCCCTTGTGAGTCCCCGCCCCCTATAGTTAGAATCACTCCCTAGGAAACATAATTAAACCCCTCGATCGCCCCCTAGTGTTAACCCCCTTCCCTGCCAGTCACATTTACACAGTAAGCAGTGCATTATTATAGCACCGATCGCTGTATAAAATGTGAATGGTCTCAAAAATGTGTCAAAAGTGTCCGTCGCACGAAAAAAAAAAAAGGCATAAATCTAACCCCTATTTTGAAGACGCTATAACCTTTGCGCAAACCAATCAATATACGCTGACTGCGATTTTATTTTTACCAAAACAATATGTAGAAGAATACGTATCGGCCTAAACTGAAGGGAAACAAATTATATATATATATATATATGGATATGGATATTTATTATAGCAAAAAAGTCAACATTTTTTATTTTTTTTCAAAATGGTCGCTCTATTTTTGTTTATAGCGCCAAAAAACAAAACAAAACGCAGAGGTGATCAAATACCACCAAAAGGAAGCTATTTGTGTGGGGGGGGGGGAGGGACGTCAATTTTTTTTGGGCGCCACGTCGTACAATTGTCAGTTAAGGCAACGCAGTGCCAAATAGCAAAAAGTGGCCTGGTCTTTGGCCAGCCAAATGGTCCGGGGCTGAAGTGGTTAAAACGGTCAGACAACAAATGTATCTTGTCACTATTATCCGATAATGTGTACGCTAGTCTGTACTTTAAATTTTATTCCAAACAAACACGCATGCTCCGAACCAATGCCAACCATAAGACAACATTAGCAGAAGTTGCCCAAAGGGTGGCGCTAAAGAGCTGAAACGTGTAGTTTTGTGTATGTTGGTTGAAAAGGTTCTGCCGTCTGTATGCAGAACAAGTTCACGGCCAACGCCCTTCACTTAATTCATCCCAAATGGTCTTCTATCGGGTTTAGGTCGGCACTCTCGCTTATCCACGTCTTTATGGACCTTGATTTTTTTTATTTTTGTTTGCGATTTATTTTGTGAATTGAATTTTGATCAGAAAATTATAAAAACAGAAAAGTAACGCGCGTGACTGAAGTGAGCTGAACCTGCGCGAGTGCGAGAATGTTGGGCACATGGGAGCTGCGATGGGGCGATCAGCACATTTGCTGACACTTGTAGCGCCCCCACATGGGGAAGGGGTGAGGTGGCAGGAGATGCCAATGACTGGTTTACGGTCATTGTAGGAATGCGAATGTGGAACGTCTTAAGTGACGTTCCACCCACAGCACGGTGACACAGAGTGACAATGACCTTCCAAAGAATGACTAAGTCCCAATCTATTCACAAAATCCCCGACACCTACTATACATGGAGAGCTTTCCTTCCACATCATTCCTCCTCATCACATCAATCATCCCATAATATACAGGAAACCACAGGCTGAGGAATTCTCAGACGCTCCAGCTGATGAGGGTCAAGGGTTTTATATACTTTGTACTTGTTTTACGTATGCATAAATCTGTGCTTGGCTCGGTCAAAGCCGGCCATAGAAGGTTCTGATCTTGCGTCGGTTCAGCAGGGACTGGCCAAGATTCGAACCATCCATGGGCAGGCTGACTGTGCCCAACATGCCAGATTTTTACATTTGATGGATTGCCGTCGCTAGCAATAAATCACTGTGTTCTCCCAACAGGGACGGCTCCCTGCGCCAACCTGCCGGGAGAACACAATGGCTGTGCGGGAGAGATTCCCCCATCAACACAGACTGTGGCAGGAAAGAAAATGGCATCATCTATGGTCAGCCCAAGGACTCTTCCTCACTGAAGAAATCAATAAATAGGGTCCCACTTTGCTGCCGAGTGCAATACTGGAAGCCGTATAATCGTGTGGTGTTGGCCATTGAGTTTCCTGCACCAACCCTCCAGCAAACCACTTCTGGAAACCTTTGCTACTCCTCACTGCACTGCTATCAGAAATCCCTGCCTACCAAACTACACAAGTTCCTAGGGCCCATCATGCTACCCACTCCAAAGATCCCCAGATCCCATCATGCTACCACCTCCCACCCATCCCAAAGCTCCCCAGATCCCATCATGCTACCCCCTCCTACCCACTCCAAAGCTCCCCGGGTCCAGTCATGCTACCCCCTCCTTCCCACTCCACAGCTCCCCAGATCCCATCATGCTACCCCCTCCTACCCACTCCAAAGCTCCCCGGGTCCAGTCATGCTACCCCCTCCTTCCCACTCCACAGCTCCCCAGATCCCATCATGCTACCCCCTCCTACCCACTCCAAAGATCCCCAGGTCCCATTATACTCCCCCATCCTTCCCACTCCACAGCTCCCCAGGTCCAGTCATGCTACCCCCTCCTTCCCACTCCACAGCTCCCCAGATCCCATCATGCTACCCCCTCCTACCCACTCCAAAGCTCCCCAGATCCCATCATGCTACCCCCTCCTACCCACTCCAAAGATCCCCAGGTCCCGTCATGCTACCCCCTCCTTTCCACTCCAAAGCTCCCCGGGTCCCATCATGCTACCCCTCCCACCCATCCCAAAGCTCCCCAGGTCCCGTCATGCTACCCCCTCCTTTCCACTCCAAAGCTCCCCGGGTCCAGTCATGCTACTCCCTCATACCCACTCCAAAGCTCCCTAGGTCCCGTCATGCTACCCACTCCAAAGCTCCCTAGGTCCTGTCATGCTACCCCTCCTACCCACTCCAAAGCTCCCCTGGTCCCTTCATGCTATCCCTCTTGCCCATTTTAAAGCTCCTCAGGTCCCATCATGCTACCCCTCCTACCCACTCCAAAGCTCCCCAAGACCTCCACCTACCAGCTCCAACTCAGAACATTGCTTCCGGTGGTCCCCTCCTGCCAACCTCTCACTTCACCAGCATTGCTCCCAGAGGTCCCCCTCTTTGCAACCCCCAACAGCACTTCTCCCAGAGGTCCCTCACCTGGCAAGCCCTTTCAGCACAAAACTCACCCATTTCCTGGAGATCCCTTCTTGACAATTGCTTTCCCCAACAGCACTTCTTTCGGGTCCCCTCCGTCCACTTCTCTTGGGTTTCTCAATCCGCCTGGCTTTCTCTTACTACCCTACCCCATTCTATTCCCTTGCTCCTAATCTATGGCTACGCAATCCTTCCACCCTGCTGCGAGCCAAGACCCCCCCCCCCCCCACCCATCCCAAAGCTCCCCAGGTCCCGTCATGCAACCCCCCTACCCACTCCAAAGCTCCCCAGGTCCAATCATGCTACCCCTCCTACCCACTCCAAAGCTCCCTAGGTCCCTTCATGCTATCCCTCCTACCCACTCCAAAGCTCCCCAGGTCCCTTCATGCCATCCCTCCTACCCACTCCAAAGCTCCCTAGGTCCAATCATGCTACCCCTCTTAAAATATTAAAGGTGAGCTCCACACTCTTAAAAAAACAACAAAAAAAAAAAAACACAACCATACTACTACTGAATAACCGCCTGCAGCCAAAACAACCCAATAGAACAAATAAAAAATAAACTTTTATGTATCTCAGCTCTGAACTCGGTAATTTTCCAAAATCAGTTCTCAAAACAATGTCTGGCTACAAAAAAGAGGAAAAAAAGGAAGCGATGTTTGGAGACCTGGATCAGATAATCAACTGACTCCTCCACAACTGACGGGAGGCCCGACAGGATCACCCACAGCTGGAGACCCCACCAGTTTAGCAATAAAACGGAGACCCCCCCCCCCCCCCCCAGCTCAATGAGTTTTCCCATCCTGGCTGCTGCACAGCATGCTAACCGCCCGGTATGTAAACGCTTCACCGGGTGCGTGAGGCAACGTGAGGTGGAAACCTTCACCAAACCTTGTTCTCTCATCCCTCATTGGTCACGGAGGAACCTCAAATGTCACAACACATGTCAGAGCATGTCTCAGCTGGTAGTGGGCCAAAAAAAAAATGCTTAAAGGGGAGGTTCACCCTAAAAACGACTTTCCCTTATTACACTGGCCCCCCACATTACAATACAATTATGCCTATTAGATATTTTTTTATGCTGTACATACCTTGGTACAGCTATTCACCCGTGGCTAACATGTGGGCGTTCCTAACATGCTGGTGATTGACGTGATGACAAAAAACGAGCTCCCCCCCCGTCGCGTAAGCCGCGTCACGATTGGCGAAAGGAGCCCGAACGGCAAATCGGCGCTATACTGCGCATCGCTGTTCGGCTCCTTTCGCCAATCGTGACGCGGCTTACGCGACGGGGGGAGCTCGTTTTTTGTCATCACGTCAATCACCAGCATGTTAGGAACGCCCACTCCCGCGGGACTCGCAACCCGGAAGCCACAGGTGAATAGCTGTACCAAGGTATGTACATCATCAAAAAAAAAAAACTAATAGGCATAATTGTATTGTAATGTGGGGGGCCAGTGTAATTAGAGAAAGTGGTTTTTAGGGTGAACCTCCCCTTTAAGAGTTCCCTTCACTGGAACTAAGGGGCCAACCCCAACCCCTTAAAAACAACCCCACACCAAATGATTTGGACCAGGGCACAAAGCAAGGTCCAAAAAGACATGGATGAGCGAGTTTGGAGGAACTTGACTGACCTGCAAAGAGTCCTGACCTCAACCCGATAGAACACCTTTGGGGTGAATTAGAGTGGAGACGGCGAGCCAGGTCCAAAATCAGTGCCTGACATGCTCTTCTGGAAGAATGGTCAAACATTCCCATGGACACCCTCCTAAACCTCGAGGACAGGGTAGGCCAACTCAATAATGAACCCTACGGACCAAGACTGGGATGTCATTAAAAGTTCATGTAAAAGCAGGCGTCCCAATACTTTTGCTAATCTCGTGTATCCAATACCTATTGCCCATGATCCTTGCCATTTACCAGGATAAGCAGAGCCTACTTTCCCTTTAAGAGTCTGACGCTATCAGATGACAGGAGAGGTCACCGGAGTGTGACACAGCAGCTGCCGTCACCCAACGCGTTGTGAATGGCGGCTCTGTCCTTCCTACATGAACACAATGCTCTGACCTCTCCTACACACAGACAATGGACGGGAAGTGACCACATGTATAGGAGCGCTCAGGAAATATCCGAGGACGCTTCTTCGAAGACAAATATATCTCCGCTGATAAGACTATTCCTGTGCGTAAAGACGCCATCGTTTTATGGCCCATCCCAAAATAAAAGCGTATCTGTTTATAAATCGCAATACCCAACAATGATACTTCACTTATTACTGGAATACGGAAGGAGATGAGAGATGAATATGGATGTCCAGTCATATAAACCAACCCTATACTTCTTCACAACTTTATCCCTGACCTGTCTGGTGTGTTCCTCGGCCTTCATGATGCTGTTTGTTCACTAAGGTTCTCTATAGGGTTGTCCCGATACCACTTTTTTTTAGGACTGAGTACAAGTACCGATACTTTTTTCATGTACTCGCCGATACCGATACTTTTTTTTTAAATAAGTCCCCCCCTACAAATTTCAGCCAAGTCCCCCCCTACAAATTTCAGCCAAGTCCCCCCCTACAAATTTCAGCCAAGTCCCCCCCTACAAATTTCAGCCAAGTCCCCCCCTACAAATTTCAGCCAAGTCCCCCCCTACAAATTTCAGCCAAGTCCCCCCCTACAAATTTCAGCCAAGTCCCCCCCTACAAATTTCAGCCAAGTCCCCCCCTACAAATTTCAGCCAAGTCCCCCCCCTACAAATTTCAGCCAAGTCCCCCCCTACAAATTTCAGCCAAGTCCCCCCCTACAAATTTCAGCCAAGTCCCCCCTACAAATTTCAGCCAAGTCCCCCCTACAAATTTCAGCCAAGTCCCCCCTACAAATTTCAGCCAAGTCCCCCCTACAAATTTCAGCCAAGTCCCCCCTACAAATTTCAGCCAAGTCCCCCCTACAAATTTCAGCCAAGTCCCCCCTACAAATTTCAGCCAAGTCCCCCCTACAAATTTCAGCCAAGTCCCCCCTACAAATTTCAGCCAAGTCCCCCCTACAAATTTCAGCCAAGTCCCCCCTACAAATTTCAGCCAAGTCCCCCCTACAAATTTCAGCCAAGTCCCCCCTACAAATTTCAGCCAAGTCCCCCCTACAAATTTCAGCCAAGTCCCCCCTACAAATTTCAGCCAAGTCCCCCCTACAAATTTCAGCCAAGTCCCCCCTACAAATTTCAGCCAAGTCCCCCCTACAAATTTCAGCCAAGTCCCCCCTACAAATTTCAGCCAAGTCCCCCCTACAAATTTCAGCCAAGTCCCCCCTACAAATTTCAGCCAAGTCCCCCCTACAAATTTCAGCCAAGTCCCCCCCTACAAATTTCAGCCAAGTCCCCCCTACAAATTTCAGCCAAGTCCCCCCCTACAAATTTCAGCCAAGTCCCCCCCTACAAATTTCAGCCATGTCCCCCCTACAAATTTCAGCCATGTCCCCCCCTACAAATTTCAGCCATGTCCCCCCCTACAAATTTCTATAGATCCGCGTAATCTATCTGATTTACGATCCGCCAGCGCAAGTTTTTGAGGCAAGTGCTGTATTCAGAAAGCACTTGCCTCTAAAGTTGCGCCGGCGGATCGTAAATCCCCCGGCAGAATTCAAATTCCGCGGCTAGGGGGAGTTTACTATTTAAATCAGGCGCGTCCCCGCGCCGATCTTACTGCGCATACGCCGCCGGCTAAAATTTCCCAGCGTGCATTGCTCCAAATGACGTCGCTAGGACGTCATTGGTTTCGGCGTGAACGTAAATTACGTCCATCCGTATTCCCGACCGACTTACGCAAACGACGTAAAAAAAATCAAAACTCGGCGCGGGAACGACGGCCATACTTCACATAGGATACGCCGCATATAGCAGGGGTAACTATCCGCCGGAAAAAAGCCAAACGCAAACGACGTAAAAAAAAAAGTAACGGGCGGGCGTTCGTTTTTGAATCGCCGGATCTCCTCATTTGCATATTCGTCGCGTATACAAACGGAAGCGCCACCTAGCGGCCAGCGGGAGATTGCAGCCTAAGATCTGACGGTGTAAGTCACTTACACCTGTCGGATCTTAGAGAGATCTATGCGGAACTGATTCTATGAATTAGTCGCATAGATCCGACCGTCGGAACTCAGAGATACGACGGCGTATCAGGAGACACGCCGTCGTATCTCTATCTGAATCTGCCCCACTGTATGTATAAAAAAAAAAATGCATACAAGGAATTCACCTTTAAAATGCGATTTTAATTATTTTAATGTTCGACTAGCGTGTCCCTTGACAACCCCAATATACTTTGTAAAGGGCGTGAAATCGCTCCTCCCCAAGTCTACAATTGCAGGCCGCTCTGCCTACATTGTGGCCCTTTGCGTTGCACTTCACCTGTATTTAACGTGCCAAATACCTCAAGTAATAGAAACGAGGACGGTATTAAAAAAAAGCCGCAATAAAAAGCAAAATGAAAAGGAGATCCCGCCTCCAGATTTATAAGGTTTTCCTGGAACTACTACAAAGTGAAGGGGCCTTTATTCCCTGGCGCGTTCCTCCCCGTGTTATAAAACAAATATTCATTCAGAAAAGTTTATTAGATATCTGTGAAGAACTAACAGATTACATATGTGATAAAAGACGCACCTCTGCTCTACTACTATCATGGGGCCCCTGATGTTAGGGGTGAACCTGATTTAAGGGAGGGGGGGGGGACCTCTGATGGTGAGGGGCGGGAGTCCCTGATGTTAGGGGGGATTCTGATGGTGCCCCTGATGTTAGGGGTGAACCTGATTTAAGAGAGGGGGGGGACTCTGATGGTGAGGGGGGAGTCCATGATGTTAGGGGGGAATTCTGATGGTGCCCCTGATTTTTAGGGAGGGAATCTGGCAGGGCCCCTGATGTTAGGGGGACTATGATGGGGCTCCTGATGTTAGAGGTGAACCTGTTGTATAGGGGGGGGGGGGGGGACTCTGACCCTGTAAGTGGAGGGGATAATCCTGATTTGGAGTCTGGCGGGACCGCTAATGTTAGTGGGAATCTGATGGCGCCCCTGATTTGGGGGTGACTCCCAATAGGGAACCTGACTTGTAAGGTGGGGGGTGCGACTGACAGGGGACCCTGATGTAAGAAAGGAATGACAGTGACCATGATTTGTAGGAGAGGGGGGGGGGGGTATGGTGGGGCCGCTGATGTTAGTGGGAATCTGATGGCGCCCCAGATGTTAGGGGCGACTCCCAATAGGGAACCTGACTTGTAAGGTGGGGGGTGCGACTTTGACAGGGGACCCTGATGTAAGAAAGGAATGACAGTGACCCTAATTTGTAAGTGGAGGGAGTGACCGTGATTTGTAGGAGAAGGGGGGGTATGGTGGGGCCGCTGATGTTCGTGGGATTCTGATGGCGCCCCAGATGTTAGGGGGGACTCCAAAAGAGAACCTGATTTGTAAGGTGTGGGGGCGACCGACAGTTACCCTGATTTGCAAGTTTACTCTGATGGGGACCCTGATGTAAGGGGGGGGATATGGCAGTACCCCTGATGTTAGGGGGAAGCTGATGGAGCCACCGATATTAGGGGGACCCCTACAAGAAAATGGAAAAACAAGACCTTAAAAAGGGGTTGTACAGCTTAGTGTTTTTCACCTTAATACATCCTATGCATTAAGGTGAAAAAACACCTTGCAGTGTCCGGCCCCCCAGATTTACTTACCCGAGCCCCGAATTTCTGTGGGCGTGATCCCGCGTCGCTCTCTCCACGGCTTCTCAGCTCTTCATTGGATAGATTGATAGCAGCGCAGCCATTGGCTCCCGCTGCTGTCAATAAAATCCAACGATGCTGTCGCCGTGGGGCGGGGCCGAGTCATACACTCAGCGGCTATGGACGCCGAGTGTATGACCCCCCCCCGACCTGTTTCGCTGTATTGGGTTTTCGTCTTCAGGGGATGTGCAAGATAGATCAATAATACCAAGAGTAACTACAAATATAAATTCAAAAAAATTATATAAATAGACAATAATCACAAAGTAATTAAGCTGCATGTAAAAATAAGTCACTGCAAATTATTTTTTGTTTCTATATTTGTACAGTTACTCTTGGTATCCTTGATCTAGCTTGCACATCCCCTGAAGAAGCAATACAGCGAAACATGTCGGGACATCGTGCACGTTTTCTCTTTTACAACCCAGACCCGCTTGTTGTGACCACCATTTAAATGATTTTCTGCCTATCTTTTGATCACTGTCCCAATGTCTTTTAATCTTTAAACATATTAAAAATTCAATGTTATATGTAATTGTTACCATTTTCTCATTTCTTGTACCCATTGCACCGTTAAAATCCCTCTCCCCTTCCCACTTCATATCTTGAATCTGTATCTTCAGATTACATATTAAAAAGACCATCAATTCCTATTTACCTGTCAATGCGGCATTCTGATCCGGGGCCGCCTCTTCAATGGCGGGGTCTGTGGTCTCGGCCTGGGGCTCGGTGGTCTCGGTGTCCTCACCTTGCTCTTCCTCTGTGTCCTCATGAAGGGTTTCTAGTGGCAACTGCGACGACGGAGATAACCGGCAGCTGGCGTTTTGTGGACAACTGGACAAGCCGTCATCACACTGCCGCGATTCCTGTTCAGTCCTTTCCTCAGTCTCCGCAGCTGCGTCAGTTGTGGCGCCATTAATCTCTGAACTGTCAACTCCTTCGGGCTGCTCCCCACAAATGTCAAGGTCATGTTGCTGGTCTACCTCCACTTGCACATTTTGGTCACTCGCATCTAAAGGAGAAGGCTGGTGCTCAACGACAGGCCAATCACACTGGTCTACAACAACATCTACATGGATTATTATGTCCGCGTTGGCCTCCTTCAAGTATTCCGCTTCATGCGTCTCGTTTACCAACAAAGGCACGGATTGGTCGCTCTCCCCAGTTTCGGCCTGGTCGGCACACGTTTTAGAAATCCCTTGGCTAGAACATTCCAAGGTCTCGGTGTTTGGACACTCCGGTGCCCTGGAATGCTCTGTAGCAGGTTCTTGATAAGCATCCGTCAGTTGGCCGTCCTCGATGCTTTCTCTTAAGTGGTTTTGGGTTTCCTCCCGGAAGGATAAATCGCCATAATTAGTCGGCTCTGAACTTGGCCGTTCGCAGCACTGTAGGCCGTTATCAGCTGCGTTTGTATCGGCGTCAGCTTCTTGCTGCAAAGCCTTACGCGAGGCCTCGTTTTCGACATTAAAATCTTGGTAGAAAGGCTTACTTCCTTTGTCAACAATCAAAGCGGTACGGTCAGACAATGGGGACTCTCGACCCCCAAACTCGATGTCCACCAGGCCAAAAGACTCTGGCTTTTGTGCATTCTCAGCAATGTAGTGCGTTACGCTTGCTCCCATTATAGTGTTTTTTTCACAAGGCTCTACAGGGTAGGAAAGGAGACCCTCCGTACATTCCCTGCTGCCCAGATTACATACAGTTTGGCTATTTTGTGCTCTTTGGTTGGATTTGCACTGGCTTTTGTAGTTTAAGGCAACTGACTGCGTTAAGGACCCTTTCTGAGGCCCAAAACGGGGCACTTTGATATCGCGCAATTCAACATACTCCCCTTCGAGATCACTAGAGCATTCCGTTTTGGTGTCCAAAGCTTTAACCACTGGCTCCTCATCATAGCTGGTGCTTGGCTCATCGAGAACAGCTGCATTGTCTATAACCATCAAATCTCCCATATGGGGGTCAGACGACCTTCTGTTCGCTGGTTCAGAAGGCAAGCCCGAGTTTTCACCAATTTCTGTCGCCTTCTCAGCTGGCTCTGTTTTCTCTATAAACTCAGGATGAACCACTATACCCCAGGAGACCCTGAAGAGCTGGTCATCAGACGTCAGGAGGCAGTTCTCCAGCAAGGCCCCGACCCTCTCGGAGTTGATAAACTCCAACCATTCCACTGTAAAAATGGAGGTGTAAGACACTTCTGGCAGCACCACCTCCTCGACGTTATGTTGGTCTTGGGCCAGGCATTTGAGCACGATCCTCGGAGTCTTTCTCAGATAAGGCACAACCTGAAGGTAGAAGTCTCCGGGTCGAAGGAGTCTCCAGTCAATGGAAGCCAGTTGCAGGACAACCTTGTCATGGATACACAGGGGCCACCCAGCATGTCGGAAGAGCAACCCGCAGTACTGCAGCTGCCAGAGAGAAGATGAGATATAAAAATTATTAAATAAGGCAAAAAAAAAAAACTTAAAGCCAATATCCAAGCTGAAAAAAAAAAAAATCATCATCATCTAAATCAGGGGTGCCCAACCTTTCAAAGAGTGAGAGCCACCTAAGCGACTTGGTAACTGGTTGCGGGCCACAATGAGTGGGTGGATGGCAGCCCACGCTACTCTATAGAGCTGGACATTGCAAAAACACCTTGCAATGCCTGGCCCCTCAGCCCTGGGCCGTCTTAATAGCTTCATGGGCCCCTGGGCAAAGTAAAGCTCTGGGGCCCCTACAATGGAGACAGCGCAGGTAAACAGAGCAGATATCCCCCTAGCACTGACCCCTCTATACCCCAGATATTCCCCCCAGCACTCTGACCCCTCTATACACCAGATATTCCCCCCAGCACTCTGACCCCTCTACACCCTGCTTTGGGGAAGTGCAGGGGGCCCCCCATGCAGCTGGGGACCCTGGGCAGTGCCCAGGTGTGACCTCATTAAGACAGCCCTGCCTCAGCCCGCCCCCCCCCCCCCCCCCCATTTTACTTAACTGAGCCCCGAATTTCTGTGTGCGCTTCCTCCTCTCCACGGAGTCCCGGCTTTGATTAGATAGATTGATAGCGTAGCCATTGGCTCCCACTGCTTACAATCAAATCCAATGACGCGGGCGACGGGGGGGGGCGGAGCCGAGTCATACACTTGGCGTCTATGTACGCAGAGTGTATGACTCAGGAGCGCGCCCGCAAGGTAACCCTCTCGGAAGAGAGCTTCCCAGAGGGGGTTATCTAATGCGGGGAGGAGCCGCCGTGGGACCCAAGAACAGGCGGATCGGGGCCACTCTGTGCAAAACGAACTGCACAGTGGAGGTAAGTATGACATGTTTGTTATTAAAAAAAAAAAAAAAAAACGGAACCTTTATGACCACTTTAAATGTACGCGCGCCCGTGAAATGGTGATAAACGACCGTACCCTATATTTTCCATAGGCGATACTTTATAAGCCCCCTATAGGTCATCAATTTAGCGTTACGAAGGAGGTCTGGTGCTAGAATTATTGCTCTCATTCCGGCATGCGCAGCGATATGCAACGTGTATCGCAATCAACGTTTTCAGGCGTCCCCGCCGCGTGGAAATGCGTTTATTCGGGGGTGAGGGGGGCTCAATTGTGTGTGTGTGTGTGTGTGTGTGTGTGTGTGTGTGTGTGTGTGTGTGTGTGTGTGTGTGTGGGTTATGTGCTTGGGTGTAACTTACATGTTTTACAATAATAAAAAAAAGACTGCATCAAGGTGAAAAACCTCTTTAAGCATCTCTGAACTTAATCATGCCAAGCATCAGCACTACATAGCCAGGCAGCTAGCATTTTCAATACAAGTCACATAGTAAATCAAGCAGCTTTTACGGTCGTCTACTTACACAGGCCTCCTGCTGCAGCCCCTGCAGGACCCGTTTGGCGGGGATCAGGAAATCGATGAGGTAACTGAGCCCGTCTCCGCGGAAGGTCTTCTCCACCACATCCAGGACCTGGCACAGCACGGTGGCCGCGGTGAACTCGAAGGGATGGTAGAGGGAGGACAGCGTCTTCTGAATGCAGCTATCTAAAGACTGGGAATCCTGGAGTGGGAGAGACAAGAAGTGGACAGCTGTTAAAAAAACAACAATAAAATAGGTTTTCCATTTAAAAAAAAAAATAAAAAAAATATAACAGCCTGCACCTCGACAACTACCCAGCGTGTAAACCTTCCATTATGACTCCCTTTCCAGAAACAGCCTCGACCTTTCCGTATCCACACATTCCGCCCTGAAGCGTGCATCAGATTTCCAAAGGGGGGACGCGGCCACACTCAAAAAGCATCTGTTCCTTACCAGTCATAAAGAGGGTCTCCACAGAGAAGACCCAAAACTATTGCACTTCACATAATAAACAGTAACATATATGGTTGTTTACATATAGATGTAAACCCTTAAAAAAAAAAAAAAAAAAAAAAAAAATCAGTCATTTCCTGTCTACAAGCACTCCAGCAATGGTCCTGCACCACTGACGTCATCATGGGCCGGCTATCTTTTTTGGTTCAGACAGCCTCCCCCGATAGAAAAAAAAGGTATGGAAAAAACTGCGCTAAGCACAAATACAAAAATCGCACTAATAAAATGATTAAACCATAAACACATTTATTTGCATAAAAAAAATATATTGCACTTACAGCATCCGTATTCAAAGATGGCCTCGAGTCTGGTGTGCCGGCCGGTGCACATCCAGACAAACCCGTCCTTCCGGGACACGAATGAGAAAACACGAGGTGACGTCAGTGCGTCGCTCCTCCCTACGCGTTTCGTCAGAGATGACGTCGTTCCATGGGCACTGGCCAGCACACCAGACCTGAGGCTTTCTTTGAATACGGATGCTGCAAGTGCAATATATTTTTTATGCTAATAAATGCGTTTATGGTTTTACACTATATGGAGCTTTTAAATCTTTTATAAAAACCATCCTTACGAGGGGTAAAAGGCACCCTGGAGATAGATCCAGGCTGTTACAGGCATTCTGCGAGATTTCCATTGAATTGTCTCATTTTCCTTGCGGTGATAAAACAGTACAACAGGACAAATAGAGAGGATGAATCTCCCTAATGGGGGCATAATAAAAACCTGACGGGAGTTCTAACCCTCTCTCCACTCTATCCAAAACGTTGCCCTTTAGCACAAAATGTAATCAGATTTACATTAAGCAGACGGCGTTCACATGCCGGCTCTTCATAGTAATTGCCTTTAAAAGCCGATGTTGTAGGACAATTATGAAATAAACTGTCAGCGAGCTTTGAAGAACGAGTCTCGCTTTTACAAAGAGAAGGCGTTGTCCTACGAATGCCCGAGTCCGGCGCTAAAGGAAAAGATCGCACGTTGTCAGTCGGCGCAGCTGCTCCCGTCGCACAGAAGGTGAAAACAAACAATCTAATCTCATTACAGCTCCTCCCGTTTACTTAAAAATTAAAGGGACGGGAAGGAGGAGGAGAGACGGTTTTGTGGGACTAAATCCATATTAATTACTGTCACTGAAAACCCACAATGAATTGGAAGAATAAGAGAGAATGGGATACAGATGGGCGACGGGTATACGGTGCAAAAAAGGAGCATGCGTGTGTGTATATTCCTCTCTCTAGCCTCATACACACGATTGGATTTCCATCGGATAAATCTGTGGATTTTTGTCTGAAGGGGCGCTGGCCGTAAACTTGTTCTGCATACAGACGGCAAAACTTTTTCAGCCAACATTCACAAAAAAAATTTATATATATATATATACACACACACACACACACATACATACACACACATACATACATACACACACACACACACACACACAGTAATACCTTGGTTTGAGAGTAACTTGGTTTAAGAGCGTTTTGCAAGACAAGAAATATGTTTTAATACATTTTGCCTTGATATACAAGCGATGTCTTGATAACAAATAAGTATAAAAAAAAAAAAGGAGCAGCCTCTAAGTCATGGGTGCTCAACCTGTGGCCCTCCAGCTGTTGCCGAACTATAATTCCCATCATGCCTTTGCGAGACATGCTTGTAACTATCAGCTTTGAAGTGCCTCATGGGACTTGTAGTTCGGCAATGGCTAGAGGGCCACAGGTTGAGTACCTATGCTCTAAGTGTAGCAATACGGTTACATTTAATGAAGGTATAACACTTAGCAACTTATTTCTACACTTAGAGGCGCCTCTCCTCTCTTTTATACTCTGTAAAAAAAAAAAAAATGCTTTGATACACAAGTGCTTTGGATTGCAAGCATGTTTCTGGAACGAATTATGCTCGCAAACCAAGGTATATATACACACACACACATATATATATACATATACACACACACACACACACACATATATATATACATATACACACACACACACACACACACACACACACACACACACACACACACACACACACACACACACACACATATATATATATATATATATATATATATATATATACACACACACACTAAGCTTGGAATTCAGAAGCCAGTCTGTCTAATCAAGAAATCAGCACAATTTATTTTTTTTACTTATTTATTTTGATGCATATTTACAGCATCGTGGTCACTTTATACAATGCTTGTTAGGCTAAGTTTGCATTAAAAAAAAATAATAAAAAAAAAAGGGGGGGGTACACATTCCTGAACAGAGGACGGATATCAGCCCGCCGGTCTGTGTGAGAATGGGGGTGCGTCAGGGACAGCTCACCCTCCGGGATCGGACAGCACTGGGTTAAGCAGACAGGACTGATGAATAGCCCACACGCACCCTGCGTCACTGCTAACAAAAGACCCCATTTAACTGTCCCAATAAAAAGGCCAATGTGACACAGACGGACTTCCTTTTTTTGGGGGGGGGGGGGGAGTTTGGCTATTTGCACGCTGGCTGTCAACCACAGCAACAATTAAAGTGGACTTTCTGCAGTATTATGCTGGAGCACTTCTCCTTTTAAACGTTAACAGACCTGATCAGTGCTGTAAATGCAACGATTTCACACGGGTCCTATCAGGATCGCTGAGCCACAGGACGACTGAAGTCAAACCTGACACCCTTTTATTTTTTTAGTGTATGTATGTATGTATGTATGTATGTATGTATGTATGTATGTATGTATGTATGTATGTATGTATGTATGTATGTATGTATGTATGTATGTATGTATGTATATATATATATATGTATATATATATATATATATATATATATATATATATATATATATATATATATATATATATATATATATATATATATATATATATATATATAATTATTATAAGAAAAAGCCCACTGTACAAAAAAAAAAAAAATGGTTAAAAGCTGAATTATAGGCAAAACATTCTTTCCAATTTTTGGATAGAGTAAGGGAGGGATTTTTTATTTTATTTCATTTTTTGCCAACTATGTCCCATTGTGGAAATTTCCCCTCACTTCCTGTCCCATAGCCAAATCAGGAAATCCCTGCAAAATTAGGTCCTTGGGACCCCCAAGATCACCAGAAATAAGTGTCCCCATTGGAAGATCTCCCCTCTTATTCCTTTTTTTGGGGACAAACCAAAATTTGTGATTTTCTTCTTTCTCAGTGAAAATCTCCCTAAATGGGGGCACAGACAGCAATAAAAACCCGACAAGCGTTCTAATCCCTCTCCACTCTACCCAAAAAAAAATTTTTTTTTGCCTTTAGTTATACTTTTTAAAAAAGGGGTTGTAAACCTTCATGAAAAACCACCTTGCACTCTCCGGCCCCCCGAGCCCCCGTTTTACTTACCTGAGCCCCAAACCTCCTGGGCGCGATCCCACGTCGTTCTCCCCATGCCTGATCGGCTCTTCATTAGATAGATCGATAGCAGCACAGCCATCGGCTCCCGCTGCGGACAATCAAATCCAATGACGCGGGGCCGAGTCGTACACTCGCGGCTATTGACGCCGATTGTATGGCAGGGGGGGGGCGCGCCCGCAAGGTAACCCCCCCTCAGGAGACAGCTTCCCAGAGGGGGTTAGCTCTTGCGGGAAGGAGCCGAGAGAGCCGCCGTGGGACCCCAGAAAAGGACGGACGATCGGTGCCACTCTGTGCAAAACGAACTGCACAGTGGAGGCAAGTATGACATTTTTTCTTTTTTTAAATAACAAACAAGTTACATCACATAGATCTACGCCAGCCGCACAGGAACGAATGGGATGTAAACTTGCTATGCAGTAAAAGGCATGCGTTTTTATTGCAGGAAAACATACAGGTGCGAATGGGCCCTCGAGGTGCAATATGCCGGAAGGGACAATATTAGATCCGGTTTCACATCGTTCATAGGGAGCCTTTTGTTTTGCCCTGAGGTAATAAAAGAAAGTAGACGGCGCTCGCTAGAATGTGGCCGTTCAAGTATTTTATATGCAATCAATAAATCGCAAAGAAAGAAAAAAATTCCGTTGCAAAAAAAAAGCCAAAATGTTTTTAATAATTCACGAAATAAATAAAAATAATAATAATTAATAATAATAATAATAATAATAATAATAATAATAATAAATAATAAAACATCTGCCAGAAAATTAATAAAAAAAATAAAAACTCAATAAAGACAAACCCCCTCAGATAACAGGCTTCATACACATACACATCGTTCAGGCGAATGATCAAAGAAAACAGAAAAAAAAAAAAAAAAAACACGGAACGGATTCCCTCGTCCAAGGTGGATGGGGGGGAATCCTCCCCGCTGTGTCACTGCATTCTGTCAGTAGGACTCCTCCGACCTACAGAATACGCTGATCTGCGCTGCAGCCGACTGGCTTCAGAGATAAATGAAGCCCAAATTTTCGAAACAAGCTCATTAGAAAACAGTCGGACATCAGATCGAATCAGAATTTTCCACCCATCTACGGCCAGCTTAAGGCATCATTCACACCGTCACTAGGCTGCATTCACGCGTTTTCCGGGCGTTTAATCGCGTTTTTGAGCTTTAGGGGGTTTTTTTTTTTTTTAATTGGCCAATAGAGAAAAAGATCCCCCGTTTCATCATGTGTTATGTTTTTCAGCTTTTTTCATTTACTTTTATTAGGAATACATTTTTTACTTTAACTTTTTGTAAGGGGTTAATTTATTTACTTAATATTTATTGCTATGTTAGGGATTAAGGTTAAGGATTAGGGGTTGATATTAGAATGAAAGGTTGTGGTTATGTTTTTTCATTTATTATTTATTATCGAATTACATTTAATTATTGCATTTTAGCAAAAAAACTAAACAAAAATGCACTAAAAAAACACTCAAATCAAGCATTTCCATGGAACAAAAAATGCTTAATATATATATATATATATATATATATATATATATTAAGCATTTTTTGTTCCATGGAAATGCTTGATTTGAGTGTTTTAGTGCATTTTTGTCGCATTTCTTTTTTTTTTGTTTAGTTTTTATATATACACACACACACACACACACGCACATATATATATATACAATATATATATATATATATATATATATATATATATATATATATATATATATATATATATATATATATATATATTACACACAAACACGCACCAATTCGCTGGACTTGAGCTACATAAAAAAAAAAAAAAAAAAAGCTCCAGAACATTCACAAAGCACCAGGGCTGAACTCCTATACACCACATGACTGCTCTGGGGGGGTCCTGAAATATTCATCACCAAGCACCAGGGCCGAGAACTCCTTCTCTACCCCATGTGACTGCTCTAGAGGGCCTGAGTGACCAGTCACCAAGCACCAGGGCTGAGTGATCCTTCTATACCCCCATGTGACCGCTGATGGGGGCCTGAGTGACCAGTCACCAAGGCTGAGAACTCCTATACCCATGGGTGTCCGCTCCATAGCGCAAGGGGGGGGGGGGGGAAATTGACCCCCCCCTGGAAAAATCGAGAAGCTGTTGAAGAGTGAAGACACACCTCCACGACTGAAGCAGTGACAGCGCCGCAATGACAGGCAGGTTAGAACAGGCAGAGAGAGAGGCAAGCTGCTGGTCATGGCATTGCAAGGGGAGGCGGGGGGTGGTCTGGTGCGGGGTGATACCACTGCACCTGACCAACCATTCCATTCTCTCGCGGCCACGGGCTGTCTGAGCGGTCCCGGGCCGGATGTCACACGGGCACAGCGAGCAGAGTGAAGCCGCCTCCCCCTCCAGTGTTTATGTGTACACAGGGGGAGGGAACCTGCTGTGCCTGTGCCACGCTGATGGCTAATCTGAGGTACTGAATGGGATGGGGGGGTCCATCTGTGCTGAAGGGGGGGATTTGTGTTGAATGGGGGTCCATCTGTGCTGGAGAGGGGGTCTGTACTGAAGGGGGGGGGGGGACTTCTGTGCTGAAGGGGGTCCATCTGTGCGGAATGGGAGGGGGTATGTGCAGAATGGGGAGGGTCTGTGCTGAAATGAGGGGTCTGTGCGGAAGGGGGGGCCCATCTGTGCTAAAGGGGGGTCTGTACTTAAAGGTTGTCCATCTGTGAAGGGGGGTGGGGGTCCATCTGTGCTGAATGGAGGGGTCTGTGTGGAAGGGTGGTCCATCTGTGCTGAAGGGGGGGATTTGTGTTGAATGGGGGTCCATCTGTGCTGAAGAGGGGGTCTGTACGGAAGGGGGGGGTACTTCTGTGCTGAACGGGGTCCATCTGTGCTGAATAGAGGAGTCTGTGCAGAATGGGGGGGGGGGTCTGTGTTGAAGGAGAAGGGTCCATCTGTGCTGAATGGAGGGGCTGTGCGGAATGGAGGGGTCTGTGCTGAAGAAGGGGGTCCATCTGTGCTGAAGGGGGGGTCTTCTAGGCTATAGAAGCTAAAAAAAAGCGGTGCTTTACCATTGTTTTAGCTGTGCTATTTCGGCCTATACTCAATGTGACTGCTCAGACACCAAGCACTGGAGTTGTAGAATCCATTAGCAAAGTTCACTTCCATAGGAGAGCCCCAGAGGGCACTCCTTGTTATCGCATCAAGTCCCTGGCATACACAGAGCCCTCCACCGCTCTCAGCCAGGGGATGTCGCTCCGCCATCTGCTTTCACCTATCCGGCACAGACGGATCCTCCTCACCCAGAAGAGCGTGAAATGAAACATGGAAAGAAAACGAGACACAAACCGATTTCTCCTCACACCCGAGCCGGCTCCCCAGTCCTCACCCCCAGTGTGGCAAGTCACTTTGTGCCGAGTCTGCAAAGCTGCGGCTTTCCCTCCCGACAGACAAGAAGCGTGAAAGTGACAGACGCCAAGGAATCGCATTGTCATCGGCAGCCGTTTGGCATCTTCCTAGACGGCAATAATATTAAATTAAAAAGGAAAGGACGCGCCCGCCTGTGACAATACGACCGGCACTTTATCCAAAGCGGCGACATTCTGTTGGATCAGCAAGTGACGCGCACATCAAAGTCGTGGTGAATCCGACGCACTGGCAAAAGACAAGCGTTGATTTTATACTCATTTATAATTTAATGCCTGAATCTGTAAATTGTGGCAAAGTAGAACCATCCTTCTGCATAGAATAAGGCCCCTAACACGGTGACGGATTCGTCAGCGGCGCCCTGCCAGCTCAGCGGGAGATCTCTCTGTTGATATCCGCTGAGCCGGCGGATGAAAGGTCCCTCTCTGCTCACTGAGCGGGGAGGGGCTTGTTGATCCACTGCTCACGTATTTTAGCGGATCGGATGTCAGCGGACACGTCACCGCTGCTCCATGAACTTACATGGAGCGCCAGTTAAGGTCCGCCTGTCAGGTTTTTTTTTGGGGGCGGACCTCAACGGTCAGCCCGCGTGAAAATGGCCTTAGGGAGGCCATACATGGGTCGAAATCTCAACAACCTTTCTTTCGAAAATCAGTCATTTTGTGATCCGATGGTGCCACCGTTGGATTTAGAAATGTAACCACTTACAGACCGGACCATTTTTTGCGATACGGTATTGCGCCGCTTTAACTGACAATTGCGCGGTCATGCCACGCTGTACTCAAACAAAATTGACGTCCTTCTTTCCCCACAAATAGTTTTCTTTTGGTGGCATTTGATCAACTTTTTGAGCTATAAACTACTAGCCAGGGGCGGACTGACAACTCATGGGGCCCCCCCGGGCAATAGAAGATTATGGGGCCCCTGGGCTTACAGATGGCCGTCACGCCAGGAGGCAGTGCAGAGGCGGGGCAGCTAAAATCTCGGGATTTTCACATCAAAAGCATGTCGGTTTCGGACATATCAGGGACAGATCTAAAAAAAAAAAACAAAAAAAAAACAGATTTTTACTTACTGTCCCTGGTTTTACTGAGCCTGGCAACCCGGATGGGGCCCCCTAGTGGCATGGGGCCCTCAGGCAGTGCCCGAGTACCTCAATGGTCAGTCCGCCCCTGCTACTAGCTCATTACTAGCTCATTATGCCTTTGTCTTGCAGGTTATTTATTTTAAAGCCCCACTCCGAGATCATTTTATCCCTCCCCCCAGCTGATCACTGGAAAGAACAAACAAAATTCCCTTTCTAAATATTTTAGCTTACCATAACCCGTCAGTCACATGATGCTGCAACAAAATACACAAGGTAGTGTGGCGCATAGCTGTGGTATACAATGTGAAAACCGGTCCATAGAAGTCCTCGGAGTTGTATAGATCTAGTGTGAGGTGACAGTCTCGTCTTGCAGGGGGAGCCGAAGCAGAACTCCAAAAACATGTATAGAGAGGAAACAGAGGACGGGCGCCACTTGCGTAAAACTGTTTAATTGTAATAAACAATTGTATTAAACACTCACATGGACGTATCTTTATGAAGGAATAGTCGTCTCCACCGACATCCTTACCTCAGCGGACACGACTATGCCGTCAGAGATACGTCCATGTGAGCGTTTAATACAATTGTTTATTAAATGTAAACAGTTTTACGCAAGTGGCGCCCGTCCTCCGTTTCCTCTCTTTAAATGATGCTGCAACAGCGGGTCTTCTCTTTCGTTTACTCCTATGCCATGTGTCGTGCCCACAGTGCCTACATAACGTGGACACTGGCCATCGATTATCCAGCGGCGGGATCCAGAAGAGGACGCCGTCAAAGAGGGGGGGCATCCCAGTGCTGGATCAGCCCCCCCGCCCCATCCAACAAAAACTGGCCGTGGCAAGAGCCATAGAGGGTTATGTGGGTAAATATATCTGCCTTCACAAGGTGAGGAGGAAAAATGCATAGCACAGGCATATGCAATTAGCGGACCTCCAGCTGTTGCAGAACTACAAGTCCCATGAGGCATAGCAAGACTGACAGCCACAAGCATGGCACCCAGAGGTAGAGGCATGATGGGACTTGTAGTTTTGCAACAGCTGGAGGTCCGCTAATTGCACATACCTGGCATAGCAGGAAGGGTTAGAGGGGGATGGGTGGGAGGGAGTGCGGCTTTAAAGGGGTTGTAAAAGGTGCATTGTTGGTTCACTTACCTTTTCCTTCTATTTTCCTTCTAAATGTTTTTTTTCCCCTTTTTCTGAATTTCTTACTTCCTGTTGCTCCTCAGTAAGCTTCCCCCATCATCCGAGCCATTCTGGCTGGGGGTTAGTCAGCGTGCTCGCCCCTCCCTTGGGTCTACATCCCTGCAGGGAGACGCTGTGAACGTGCTTGCCCCTCTCTTTGGGACTACATCCCTGCGGGGAGACTCTGTGAACGTGCTCGCCCCTCCCTTGGGACTACATCCCTGCGGGGAGACGCTGTGAACGTGCTCGCCCCTCCCTTGGGACTACATCCCTGCGGGGAGATGCTGTGAACGTGCTCTCCCCTCCCTTGGGACTACATCCCTGCGGGGAGACGCTGTGAACGTGCTCGCCCCTCCCTTGGGACTACATCCCTGCGGGGAGACGCTGTGAACGTGCTTGCCCCTCCCTTGGGACTACATCCCTGCGGGGAGACGCTGTGAACGTGCTCGCCCCTCCCTTGGGACTACATCCCTGCGGGGAGACTCTGTGAACGTGCTCGCCCCTCCCTTGGGACTACATCCCTGCGGGGAGATGCTGTGAACGTGCTCGCCCCTCCCTTGGGACTACATCCCTGCGGGGAGACGCTGTGAACGTGCTTGCCCCTCCCTTGGGACTACATCCCTGCAGGGAGACGCTGTGAACGTGCTTGCCCCTCCCTTGGGACTACATCCCTGCGGGGATATGCGGTATTCACTGCGTCTCCTCGCAGGGATGTAGTCCCAAGGGAGAGGCGAGCACGCTGACTAACCCCCAGCCAGAACGGCTCGGATGATGGGGCAAGCTTACCGAGGAGGAACAGGAAGTGAGAAATTCAGACAAAAAAGGGGGGAAAAAAAACATTTAGAAGGGAAATCGAAGGAAAAAGTAAGTGAACCAACAATGCACGAGATTAAAGGAACCTATTTAGAAAATAAAAAAAAAAAAACCTTTACAACCCCTTTAAAGCCTACATGCGATTTTAGCGGTTTAGCTTGGATCAAGTTTAATATTGAAGAGTCTGTACAGATACAGCAAGCTTGTAGTCCTTTGCATGTAAAGCCGATTGCCTTTTACCCAATCTGGCCCTTTAAAATGCAAACCTGGCGGCGGTTAAAGCGCCAGTCAAGTCACGACAACAGACGCGGCTCCAGGTGCTAAAAAAAACGGCCATAAAAACGAGGAATCTGTCACCTCCTCACCCGTCTGCACCAAAAACCGTCACGGCTTTGTGACCAAATTCCACGACAAGCCAGGACAAGAAGTCAATTAATTAGCGGTAATTAAACGTTGCTGTCCTGAAGGGCTTACCATCTAATCATGACAAATACAAAAAAAAAGGGCCTGGGGGGCACTTGGGAACGAAGATTTTTTTTTTCTCCAGGGAAGCAATCCGAGGAACGTGTGAACCGAGCCGGAGAGATTCTCAGGTCATTCCGTACGCTCCGTGCCCACTGAGCAGATTTCTGCTGAAACGTTCCATTGTCCGCCGGCCCAGACTGACATTTTATTTTCTGCTTCGGACGGAGAACTGCGTCGGAATCCCACTTTTCCCATGAGGGACCCGAGAACTGCGAAATTATGTCAAAAATGTTTCCAGTGGGCTCACCCCCCCCCGTCTCCAGCGAAATTATTCTCAGAAAGCCGGCCAACTCATTATCAAGTTCACTTCCCAAAGTTTTATGAGCTGCAGGAAAAATATGGAAAGTTTTTCCCTCATTAAGGTAACAGGCCATAAGTTATTACATAATGCGAAGAGTTTAGAGGACCCCGAGCTCAAGTCACCAAGAGTCCTATACCCCATGGGTATTTGTGTTTAAAGCGGTGGTTCACCCTCATTACCAACATTTTAGCATAAAATTAGGCATAGTAGAGCGAGCTACAGTATGCCTGTATTTATTTTTTTATCCCCGTACTCACTGTGCAATCGTATAGATAAGATTCCGACTCCCCGCGGGGAATGGGCGTTCCTATCCAGAGGGAGGATGATTGACAGCCGGCTATGGCACGTCACACTCCCCGAAGATAGCCGGAGTAGGTCTCGGCTCTTCACGGCGCTATACGGCGCCTGCGCACAGACTATGCGCGGGCGCCGTGAAGAGTCCTATTTCGGCTATTTCCGGAGAAGCGTGACGTGCCATAGCCGGCCTTCAATCATCTTCCCTCTGGATAGGAACGCCCATTCCCCGCGGGGAGTCGGAATCTTCAATACAGGATTGCACAGTGAGTACGGGGCTAAAAAAATAAATACAGGCATACTGTTGCTCTCGCTACTATGCTTAATTTTATGCTAGAAGAAAACATTTTATTTATTTTTATTATAGGGTGAACCCCCGCTTTAAGTGGATGACTGAGGGCTCCCTCAAACTCAACGGATCCAAAACAGAACTTCTTCTCCTCCACGCAAACCGAAAGACTAAAGCTAGGACCTCATGGACACCACCCACCATCCTTGGACAGATCATCACCCCAAGTACCAAAGGTCAAAAGCCTCAGAGAAAGGGAGTCACCGCTCCAGGTGGGTATACTAAGCAATTAAAAACCTCTCGGGAAACCAAGGGTGCCAGCAATGCACAAGGCAATAAGTGGAAACTTCGGAAAGATGGACCGCCGCACTCCAAAAAAACTCTCGAGTTGTCTTTATTGTAAAATCAATGATAAAATGCACTACAAAAGGCAGAAAAAAAAATGGAGTGTGAAACGCGTAGACTGTATTCACCATTTTTTTTCTGCTTTTTGTAGTGCATTTTATCATTGATTTTACAATAAAGACAACTGAAGAGTTTTTTTGGAGTGCGGCGGTCCATCTTTCCGAAGTTTCCACTCAAAAGCCTCAGTCACCTTTGACTCAGAGATGTCCATGGATGCACAAATAGGATCCTGGTATTAAATGCCATAAGACTATTCCCCATTTTGTAGGCGCTATAACTTTTGCGCAAACCAATCAATATACGCTTATTGCGTTTTTTTTAACCAAAAATATGTAGAAGAAAACATATTGGCCTTAACTGAAGGAATGTTTTTTATATATGGTGTTTAGCTCTCGTGGTAGATGCGTTTTCGTGTAGTGAGTCGATACCTAACAGGCATGTATCGTTAAGGGCCTGGTAGCCCACATTTATTAAAATGAGAAAAACAAAAGTCCACTCAGGAATCCCAAGCAGGGGGTTTAAACGAGGTTCAGAAATAACTGAAAATACCAGCCCACCTGGCTACTCTTCGACGGCAGGGCACCAGAGACGCACACGGGGCAGAGCACCAGAGACGCACACGGAGCAGAGCACCAGAGACGCACACGGAGCAGAGCACCAGAGACGCACACGGAGCAGAGCACCAGAGACGCACACGGAGCAGAGCACCAGAGACGCACACGGAGCAGAGCACCAGAGACGCACACGGAGCAGAGCACCAGAGACGCACACGGAGCAGAGCACCAGAGACGCACATGGAGCAACAGATACACACAGCGAGAACAAGAATGAAGTGTCTGTGTGATGAGCGTTACAGAAGAACCTCAGAGAAGCCCAGACATACAGAATGCAAATGTGTCTTCCTGACAGAATAACTCCCTCTGTGAGCACATCCCCCGTCCTGGGACACCGCAGAGCTGAGCACACTGTAATGTAGAAGTATCAGGGCCATTAGTACAAGTACTCATAAAGAATATTATAATATACACTACATCACCAAAAGTATTGGGACGCCTGCCTTTACACGCACATGAACTTTAATGGCATCCCCAGGTTTAGTCCGTAGGGTTCAATATTGGGTTGGCCGCCTTTGCAGCTATAAACACCTTCAACTCTTCTGGGAAGGCCGTCCACAAGGTTTAGGAGTGTGTCTATGGAAATGTTTGTCCATTCTTCCAGAAGAGCATTTGTGAGGTCAGGCACTGATGTTGGATGAGAAAGCCTGGCTCGCAGTCTCCACTCAATTCATCCCAAAGGTGTTCTATCGGTTTGAGGTCAACTTCCTACACCCCAAACTCGCTCATCCATGTCTTTATGGACCTTGCTTTGTGCTCTGGTGCGCAGTCATTTTGGAACAGGAAGGGGCCTTCCCCAAACTCTTCCCACAAAGTTGGGAGCCTGAAACTGTCCAAAACGTCTCGGTATGCCGACATCTTCAGGAGTTATCTTCACAGGAGTGAGATCTCCAACGCTGAGATCACAGCTACTATGTGAGGGGAGAGGAAAGCTCGTGTGAGGGGGGAGAGGAAAGCTCGTGTGAGGGGGGAGAGGAAAGCTCGTGTGAGGGGGGAGAGGAAAGCTCGTGTGAGGGGGGAGAGGAAAGCTCGTGTGAGGGGGGAGAGGAAAGCTCGTGTGAGGGGGGAGAGGAAAGCTCGTGTGAGGGGGGAGAGGAAAGCTCGTGTGAGGGGGGAGAGGAAAGCTCGTGTGAGGGGGGAGAGGAAAGCTCGTGTGAGGGGGGAGAGGAAAGCTCGTGTGAGGGGGGAGAGGAAAGCTCGTGGGAGGGGGGGAGAGGAAAGCTCGTGGGAGGGGGGAGAGGAAAGCTCGTGTGAGGGGGGAGAGGAAAGCTCGTGTGAGGGGGGAGAGGAAAGCTCGTGTGAGGGGGGAGAGGAAAGCTCGTGTGAGGGGGGAGAGGAAAGCTCGTGTGAGGGGGGGGAGAGGAAAGCTCGTGTGAGGGGGGGAGAGGAAAGCTCGTGTGAGGGGGGGGAGAGGAAAGCTCGTGTGAGGGGGGGGGGAGAGGAAAGCTCGTGTGAGGGGGGGGGGGAGGAAAGCTCGTGTGAGGGGGGGGAGAGGAAAGCTCGTGTGAGGGGGGAGAGGAAAGCTCGTGTGAGGGGGGAGAGGAAAGCTCGTGTGAGGGGGGAGAGGAAAGCTCGTGTGAGGGGGGAGAGGAAAGCTCATGTGAGGGGATCTGA
>NC_053499.1:157622804-157665304 GCF_905171775.1 Rana temporaria | reverse complement strand
AGGAAAAAGAAGGAAAGGGAAGTAAAAGAAGGGACGTGAAGTAGAGAAAAGAGATGGGAAGAAAAAAAGGAAAAAAGGAAAAAAAGGAAAAAAGGAAAGCCTCTAACAGTAACCACCTTTTTATTCCTGTACATGACACCCTGTTTGAGGGGAAATTTTTCTTCACTTCCTCTTCACCTGTACAGGAAATGGGGGTGTGGCTTTTACTTTAATTGGAAAAACAGACAGCAGTAAAACCGTAGTCTGCTTTCTCTCCATTCCTCACAAAACTAAAATTGTGTTAGATTGCGGCACTAACCCCTCACCGCTTTATCCAAAATCAAAAATACGTTTTGTCAGAAGACAGACTTTCCTATCAGGATCCATTTTTCAATCACGCACAAACCTTTTCCCGGACAGGAGTGAAGCCCGGGCTAAATACGGAACGGTGACAATGGCGGAGGTCATAAAATAAAGTTTATCTGTGTCATGCAGGGTAACAACCATTTTATTAGCTTGGCCATTGGAAGGGATTTTATAAGCTCTTCTGGAGAAACCCGCGTCAGAACTCTTCCCGGCGGTGGGGAGAAAACGGTTAATTAGGCGAAGGCTCAGCGGAGAGAACTGCAGCGCCATCAATTCCAGCACAACGCGGACAATGGCATGTCGGGGAACAAGGATTTTTTTTTTTCTCCTCTTCTCTATTACAAAAAATTTTGAAGGGTGGGATAAACCGTGCGGGGAGGCCAACACAGAAAAAAACGCAAAGTCAGACATTTCGCCCACACAGGCCGCGCCTAATTTTCATTGGCCGGGACTCGCCACATTCTCCAGCGTCCAGAAAAACAGCTCAGAACGGAAAGATGAATACCGGACTCGTTTACCCCGGACTGTCAAACTTTTCCATGCCTGAGAGATCGTGACACCGGATCAGTCCCTGAACACCACAACGTCCACCCGAGGACCAATCAGCATCGGGACCCCAAAAACTAAAAAAACGTAGAATGTTTGAGGGGGTCCCAAAAAAAAAACAGCATGTCCAGAAACAGAATTGTCTATTTGTTATACGACTTTCCAAGTGAATTATTACTGTGGGGGCATAAAATGAAAAAAATACCCCAAAAAGTGTGTAATAAAAAAATAAAAAAAGTTTTATATTATTCATATCTAAAATTATTTACAATTTATTATAGTAACACACATAAAAAAAAATAATATATATATATATATATATATATATATATATATATATATATATATATATATATATATATATATATATATATATATATATATATATATATATCTCTCTATAAAAAATAGATATATATCTATATATAAAAAAATAGATATATCTATCTATTTTTTTATAGATCTATATATAGCGGGAAGTGTTGTCATCCAAGGACAGGTCTAGGCCGATATTTAACATGGCCGCTAGTGGTGCAACAGATCACCGTTGATCCCGTTATCCGAAGGGGTCACCCCCTTCAGATCGGCACACTGTGATCCGCGGATTGCTGCCGCGGTCACAGCATCAGGAAAGGCCGCGGCTTCGACCTAGCTCCAGAGCCGCGGCTATCTTGGTACTTGTAGTTCTTCCATTCACAAATTCTGATGGATGACAGGCTGAGTCAAGTTGAATTAAAAATACAAAGAATGCTGTTGGGGGAGAAGAACCCCATACTACAGAAAGAGTGGGAGGGGATTAATTTATCCCATGTTTCTAAAGGTGGGGGGGTGTTTAAAGGGAGGTGGGGGGGAGGGGTTGCTGGGGGACACAGTGTTTCACGTTAAACCCTAAACATGAATGCAACATGGGGAGTTATTTATAAAGATGAGCTCCGGGGTGTTCACGCAGCCCACCAGGAAGTCGGCGCCAATCGCAGGCAGCGAGACATTGTCGCAGTAAGCTCGGGAAATTTCTCACCGCCTGTAAATAGCGCAGCGACGACTTCCCGGCGGGCTCTGCATGTGGGCTACGTGAACACGCCGGAGCTCATCCTTATAAATTACCCCCCATGTTGCATTCATATTTAGGGTTTAACGTGAAACACTGCGTCCCCCAGCAACCCCACCTCCCTTTAAACACCCCCCCCCCCCACCTTTAGAAACATGGAATACATTGCTCCCCTCCCACTCTCTGTAGTATGGGGTTCTTCTCACCCAACAGCATTCTTTGTATTTTTAATTCAACTTGACTCAGCCTGTCATCCATCTGTGAATGAAAGAACTACAAGTCCCAAGTGAACACGTCGGAGCTCATCCTTCGTTATTTACTAAAACTGCATGGTGCAAAAATCTGGAGAAGCTGTGCATAGGAACCAATCAGATTCTAGGTTAGATATCACGTCGGGCTGTTTTGACATGTCAAATTGGGGGCAACGGCACCGTCCGAATCGGTGCAACGCCGTCTTTGCGGCGCCGCACCGATTCCCAAAAGTCGTTTCTGTACTTTTGGCAACTTCTGGGGGAGATCTGAATAGACATCTGTACATGAACCCGCACAGATGTCTATCAAATTGCCCACCCCCCCGAAGTCAGACTGCATTGCCGGTGATCTGACGGATCTGGTTCCGGCTATCAAGATGGTTCCTGTAAGGACTGCTCAGGCGCAATCCTTGCCAACTGAAATCTCCGAACCTCGGCCGGCATCCAGGGCGACGTGGAATTTGAGGAAAGTGGCCAGTCGTCCTCACTTCGCTCAGATGGCTCGCTCCGCTCGCTCGGCCTCCTGGCTCTTTTTTTAACATCCTCCAATCTACAGGGATGTTAAGGAATGAGCCTGGATGCTGGCCGAGGTTCGGAGATTTCCGTTGGCAAGGATTGCGCCTGCGCAGTCCTTACAGGAACCATCTCGATAGAGGAACCTTAACGACAAGTCACCAGTTCGCAATCGTGCGAGTTACAGTTTCAAACCCGCCCTCCATGTGAACCAGAGCTTATTGAACAAGCTGAGGTTAGAAGCCGATTGGCTGCCATGCACAGCTGCACCAGGTTTTGCACTCTCCAGTTTTAGTAAAATCTCCCCCATGGAATGAAAGATGGAATTACCAGAAAAGGGGTTCGCCGTTGGGGTGTACCCACACTTCCAGACCTGGGATAACACGGCTGACCCCCTGAAAAAGCCATTTGCCTGGCTGGCTCCCTGGCTTCCATCATGGAATAAATCCCCCGGCCAGCCAAGTGAAAAGTCCTGATCCGAGTGCTTTTTCCAGGTCAGTGAATCAGAAACTATTAAAAGCAGACCTGCAAGTCTGCCAGACAGGACCCGTCTGAGCGAAAAATCAATCATTAACTCTCTGCAGTCTCTAATCTGTGGGAAACGCCCACTATGCTCCCTGCGATTTCGGCATCATGAAGACGCTCCGCAGAATCATTTCTCTGCTCAGGTGTCCTATCAGACGGGCTTCTGACGGTGACTACACATTACACAGACATGGTCTTCTCTTGTCACCAAAATGACTGAGCTGCCTTATAGAAGCCGGCCGGGGGGGACGGGACACTGCAGGAGCCTGTGCACTGCACCTGCGACTGCAATGCAGTACATGCAAAAAAGTAGTACATGCATATTACCGTATTTATTGGCGTATAGAGCGCACTTTTTTCCCCTTAAATCTTTTTGTGGAGAGTAGTGTGGTGGAATTGGCACATATGTGAACCATCAATGCGATTCCAGAACGATTTACATTGAAGTCTATGGAGACTAAAATTTGCAACGCAACGCTGTAAACTCGCACAAGACCCTTTTTTTAAACCGCATCTCATTCATAGATGAATCGCAACGCATTTATGTGAACGACCGTCATTGAAAACCAATTTTATGACATGCAAATTTAGAATGTTTGACGCATCACATTCGTTATGAACTCGCATCACTGTGAAGCGAGCCTTAAGGCAGACTAATTATATTATTGTGATTGGATTTACGCAGTTTATATTTTTTTAGTTTTTACTTTTTCCTCTGTAAACCCTTACAATAAAATAAAACCTTTGCAGCGCAATTCTTTTTTTATTTGGTTTTATTCCTCTTCCAAGCAGGTGCTTCAATTCCAGCTGATGCAAAGAGAATAGCCAAAGCAGGAAGAAATCCTGCAACGCAGACAATACCGTGCATCTGCAGAACAAACATCAGGTACCTGTCATGTAAAAAACTGAGAAGACGCCGGTGACATCATTTTGCTCGCCACCTTCATCATGTCACAGCGCCAGCCGGCAGACACCCAACACGAGGCCGATCGTGGATTTATGCAAATATGTCCCTTTCTGCTGAATGGCAGATGTGCGGAAATAGATTTCCTTGGTGTGTGTCGGATGGAAGGATGTCACTGACAGCAGGAGAGAGGAGTTGTAATAGAGAAGAAAATAACAAAACCCAGGTTCGTTCGGACCGGCACTGTAGGTAGTGCTGCATTAGGCCATTAAAGTCCATGGAAATTTGCCTTACGTCCTATGGCTGGAAGTGCATTTGGCAAAAAAATAAAAAGTTCTATTTTTGCATGCTGCAGCGCATAATATTAATATTTAAGTTAAATAAAAATTAAGCATTGCAGCGCATGTTCCCATTGCACATGATGTATTCGGTTCTGTATGGTTTGAACAAGCCCTCAGGCCTTTCACACTGCTGTGCTTTATAAAAAAAAAAAAAAAAAAAACGGGTGCTGGCTCTGCCATTCACTGGCCAAGGACAGCGGCGGGTGCTGGCTCTGCCATTCACTGGCCAAGGACAGCGGCGGGTGCTGGCTCTGCCATTCACTGGCCAAGGACAGCGGCGGGTGCTGGCTCTGCCATTCACTGGCCAAGGACAGCGGCGGGTGCTGGCTCTGCCATTCACTGGCCAAGGACAGCGGCGGGTGCTGGCTCTGCCATTCACTGGCCAAGGACAGCGGCGGGTGCTGGCTCTGCCATTCACTGGCCAAGGACAGCGGCGGGTGCTGGCTCTGCCATTCACTGGCTAAGGACAGCGGCGGGTGCTGGCTCTGCCATTCACTGGCTAAGGACAGCGGCGGGTGCTGGCTCTGCCATTCACTGGTTGTTAAGGACAAAGGCAGGTGCAAGCTTTGCTATTCACTGGTTGCTAAGCAGCCAGCACCCACCAGTGTCCTTAACCAGTGAATAGCTGTTTTTTTAAAGAGCTGGTACCCACCACAAAAAAGCCTTGCGCCTTTCCAAAAAAAAAAAAAAAAAATGCACTGCAGGAAACTGCATAGATGTGAACAGGACCTATAGGAAATAAGATTAAATAGACTGTAGTCCGTTTCTGTGCAATTTGCAAATGCAAAATTGTCGTTCAACCAAGAATAAATCCCAACTTGAGCGTCACATTTTATCTGCCATATGGGTCCCTGCTGGAGGAACTTATCAGGACAGAAGTGAGGGAAATCTCTCCACTTTTAGACTCCATTCACACCTGAGCGACAGCCGCATTCGGCGGTAGCGGCATATTTTTTTTTTCAAAGTCTTCCCATTGCTGTCAATGGGCAAACGCCAATGTCGCCTGAAAAAAAGGGTCCGGGACTTTTTTTCAGGCGACAGGCGTTCGGCGTCTATGAGATGTGAACCATCTCCATAGACAGCAATGGGAATTCTCCCCTCTAGCTTCAGAAGCGTCCGGCGTTTTGTCGCTCAGGTGTGAATGCAGCCTTAGACTCCATTCACACTTGTACGACTCAAAAGTGGCACCGACTTTGGAGTGCGACTTGGATACGGCTTTGGCCAGTGATGGACAACTGTTGCACTGTATAACATTCAGATAAAAACTGTCATGCAGCTTTTGAGGGTTACATTGTAGTCTATGGCCCTCAAGTTGGATGAAAGCCAGACCAAAGTGGTGCATGAACTGCTTTGAAGTTTCTGCAACTTTAAACCGCACATAATATGAAAAGTTATGATTGGAAAACATGGGGAACGACTTTTCATACGACTTTGATGTCCAAAAGTTGCATGACAAGTCGCAGAAGTGTGAATAGAGCCTCAGTAAAATTAAAGTTCCTCAGATATGACTTACGCTTTTCCACACAAAGCGGTCCCCGGGCCGGCCCTGAGGGCACAGCAACCAACAATGTTGATGTTTTCCTCACATCCTGCAGAAATGTATAATTACCACCTAATCCAGTATAGAAGGCTTCACCGTAATCCAAAAATACAGAAAATAATACGGTAAGGGAGAGGAAAATAGAATTAGACTGTGAAGTCATTTAGAAGAGCGCTAAAAGGATTATATAGAGAAATCAATGATATACTGTGTGCTTCACATACGTCTTCATTCTGTGACTGGAGTTTTACTAGGCCAGAAGCCTGAGCCACAAAACTACCTCAAATGCATGTGCTCAATTAAACACTTGCCAAACGTCAGTGGGTTTTATCCCCATGTGACAATTTTTATTTTTTAAAACTTATGATTACACCCGGGGGGGGGGGCCTCTTGTCATTTGATGTGAGGGGAGGGGGGGTGGACACCAAGTCTACGCAAATACAACCAGCCCTTCGAGGGCAACCAGTGGGGGCTTTTAAAGCGCCACCTATAGAAGACATGGGGGTACCAAATTTTCTCGCCCTTCCAGGGGGACACAAATATTAAAGCTCGACATGTTGGGTATAAAATTTACTCGGTCCAACCTCATCTTTTACCCAAAAAAATGGGAAATTTCTTTCATTTTTCTGCAGAAATGTTATGTTTCCAAGACCTTTTGAGATAATATTGTGTGGCATAAAACACTATCATTTTTTTATTCTCCAGAGTGTCTGCTTTCAGAAAATATATCAAGTTCGGGGGTTTTATGAAACATTCAGGCCTAAAAAAATTACACAGACATTGCCTCAAGTCACGTCCACGTTGTGCAACTTTCAGGTTGCACAAGTGTGAAAGGGGCCTTAGCCGGCTCCTAGATGCAAAGCAAGTTTGTCAAACCCAAAATCCGACATGGCAGGGTTTTTTTTGCCCATAAAACTTTGCATGTCGAAAATCAAAATGCACACTAACATTTTGAAAGACAAACGATCAAGCGCTTTTTTGAGCGATTTTCTAACCAGCCTGGCCAATCATTACAAAGGACACGAAAAGTCTTCCAGCATTTTCCTCAGAACAGGAGGGAATGTTCTCCTCACCTCAACACAACCCGACATTCACTTCAGGACCGGCGCAGAGATCGGACATTGTGGGAAGTCCGGCACAGCCAGTCCTGACAAGTGTCTTCCCAGAAGCCGGTGAAAATAACTGCGTCTATATTTAGGCCGAGGGCGCTCGCTAAAGATATACGGCCTTCCTATAAATATACCGTATATATACCCATTCATCCGCACTGGCCTGGATACAAATACCTCAGCAGATTTATGTAGGCCTCAATCTTGTTTACAATCTGTTCCGCCGCACTTGACTTCATCAGGGTGAAGCCCAGGACACGTCCAAGTTTATTTAAAAAGAATAAAGTGTCAGGTCAGAGATAAGGGCCCGCCGGTGTCCGTTCCACCCCATTGTGGCCTTACCGTCATCCTCAGCGAGTCATTGGCCCAGGCCAACAGTTGTGGGCAATTCTCAGACGGTCAGAGAAGGCCCCTTTTCGCACTTGTACGACCTGAAAGTCACGAAAGACTGGAAGCAATGACTGTAAGGCCCCTTGCACACTGGGGCGTTTTTCATGCGGTACAGCGCTAAAAATAGCGCTGCTATTATGAAAAATCATGCCCTGTAGTGTTCAATGTGAAAGCCCGAAGGCTTTCACATTGAAGCGGTGCGCTAGCAGGAGCGCACCAAAAGTCCTGCTAGCCGCATCTTTACCGCGGTATAGGAGCGGTGTGTTCACCGCTCCAATACCGTGCCTTCCCATTGAAATCAATGGGAAAGCGCGCTAGCGGGGGTTAAAACCTCACCGCTAGCGCCCGAATATCGCGGTAAATACGACGGTATAGCCGCGCTACAAATAGCCCGGCTATACCGTCACCGCGGCTGCACGCCTCAGTGTGAAACCAGCCTAAATCTTGAGGTCTATGGACCTCAAGTCGCATTAAAGTCGGACCAACGTAGTGCAGTGTCTACAGTGGAACCTCGGATTACGAGCATAATCCGTTCCAGGAGAATGCAAAGTACTCGCAAAGTACTCGCAAAAAAGTACTCGCAAATCAAAGCGAGTTTCCCCATTGAAGTCAACGGAAACAAAAATAATTTATTCCACATTGACTTCAATGGCATGCAATACCGCATGCGGCCAGAGGCGCCAGAGAGGGTCAACGCAGTATTAACCACTTAAGCTCCAGAAAGCCCTCCAAAAACGATCGCGTGTACGAGGCATAAGGCTCCATTCACACCGGGGTGATATGTAGGTGTGCGCAAAACCACGAGTTTAGCATTATAAGGCAAGATTTAAAAAAAAAATGTGCAGAAAGGGTTGGGGGTGCTAAATTTTTCCCGGGGGGCACAAAGTATCCAGCACAGAAGTCCTAGGATATGATTACCATTCAGTGGCTGGAGTTGCAGATACAGGAGATCGGGGGAGGGGGGCTCCCCCTTCTCAGCCCATTCCTGGCTGGCACTCGCCCAAAGCAAACTTCTTGCCTTCCCCTGACAGCTCAACTACAGCGATCGTTCTTCTCCCAGTAATATGAGCCGCCTTTGCCTGGGAACACTCCACCACACCGAACCGGGGGGGGGGGGGACCCCCACACCCCCCCCATATTATCCATAAGACTACAAAACACATCCACCACTCAGATGTGAAAGATGAAAAGATCTGACCCCAGGAAGAGACATTTCATAGACTGTAGCTTAGCAGCTCCAAGGCCCCATTCACACCTGAGAGTAGCGTTTTCAGGCAGAAAGTCGCACAATTTTTGCCGCTTTTTTTGTACAGGTGAAAAAAAAAACACCAAAATGCAAAAAGGAGAAGTTCCAGAACTTGTTTGAGCTTCAAGTGTTTTGGAGTAGAGATGTACAGAAATCACCTGTCGCTAAGATTGCACTGACACCCGCAGCGAATCCCGAAGAGCGGGCATGCATCTCTCTCTCTCAGCCCCCTTTACTCAGGATACCCCCCCCACCCCCAACTAAAACCTAGAGGAACCAATTGCCTCCAGAAGCCACCCAATTAGTAAGTAGAGTCCACCTGTGTGTAATTTAATCTCAGTATAAATACAGCTGTTCTGTGAAGCCCTCAGAGGTTTGTTAGAGAACCTTAGTGAACAAAAGGAACACACCAGACAGGTCAGGGATAAAGTTGTGGAGAAGTATAAAGCAGGGTTCGGTTATAAAAAAAAAAAAATCTCCCAAGCTTTGAAGATCTCACGGAGCTTCTGTTCAATCCATCATCGGAAAATGGAACGGAGTACGGGACAACTGCAAACCTACCAAGACATGGCCGTCCACCTAAACTGACCGGGCCGGGCAAGGAGAGCATTCATCAGAGAAGCAGCCAAGAGGCCCATGGTAACTCTGGAGGAGCTGCAGAGATCCACAGCTCAGGGGGGAGAATCTGTCCACAGGACAACTATTAGTGGTCTCTCCACAAATCTGCCCTTTATGGAAGAGTGACAAGAAGAAAGACATTGGGGGAAGAAAGACATAAGAAGTCCTGTTTGCAGTTTGTGAGAAGCCATGTGGGGGAAGGGACACAGCAAACATGTGGAAGGCGGCGATTTGGTCACATGACACCAAAATTAAACTTTTTGGTCTAAAAGCAAAACAATATGTGTGGGGGGAAAACACTGCACATCACCCTGAACACACCATCCCCACTGTGAAACATGGTGGTGGCAGCATCATGTGGTGGGGATGCTTTTCTTCAGCAAGGACAGGGAAGCTGGTCAGAGTTGATGGGAAGATGGATGGAGACAAATACAGGACAATCTTAGAAAAAGGTTCACCTTCAAGCAGGACAACGACCCTAAAGTACAGCCAGAGCTACAATGGAACGCATCCCCCCCATTGATCCAAAACGCATTGCTACTTTACTTGTAATTACATGCCTGTGTGTACAGACCCATTGAAAGCAACAAGTTGCATTCAGATCAGAAAAAATAAAATAAAATAAACCTGAACACCAAATTTAGCATTTTTGGCGGCGGTGTTTTAGGTTTCTAAAATGTTTCAGGCAAAAAAAAAAAAAAACACGCAATCAGATCACACTTTTTTCTTTGCATGCGCAGGGATACATCTACAACACCCTCCAGCAATCAGTCGGCAGATCAGACATTTCACAGATGCGACTCCAAGTAACGTATTTATTTAGCCCCCCCTCCCCCACCCGGCATTATGTTTTAATCACCGGAATGGCTCGGCAGGGCGGCGAATACGGAGGAGTGCTGGAGCTGCAGGTGCAAGGCCGGCGCTCAGCCATCCCATAAACACATAGCCGTACAAAAGGAGAACACCAAGGGTCGCCGGGTTATAACCGCAGGACGCGGCTCCGCCAATAATCGCAAGATCGGAGGCTTAAGAAAGCATCGGGGGGGACTACAAGCTCCAGCATGCAGCGCCAATAACAAACAGCGACGCCACTTTGTTGCCATTTTTACTTATTTTTATGGCAAATCTATGGAGACTCCATTCGCACTGGTGCAGAATTTGCAGAGTTTTCCCGCATCAAAATCTCATTTGTGCGGTAAAACTGGTTCGCAAAACACAATTGGCTGAAATCGGATCACATGGGTGTGATCGCCATTTGATGTACACAGAAAGGCGGTGCGACTCCTGTCCGAATCGCATGGGGTTCCCCGCAACACGAAACCAGACTTCAGGCTCCGTTCACGTCTGAGCAGAACGACTTTTAGGTGTTTTTTTTGGGGGGAGAGTTTGGAGCGGTATTTTTGCAAGCGCATTACACGCGTTTTACAGCTTCAGCCATTTTTGTTTAGCCAATAGAAAGCACTGGAAGCACCGAAAACACTCAAGTTAACCGTTTATATTGAAGTCTATGCGACAAAAAAAAAAAAACACTTGTAATCTGCCAGAAAGAAGCTCAGGTACGTTTCTAAGCGTCAGGCGTTTCGCTTCAGGTGACACTCAGATGTGAACAGGGGGCCATTGAAATAAATGAGCGTTTTAGGAGCGACAAGCTACAAGCAGAAGAAATCGCTCAGGTGTGAATATGGAAAGAGTGGAGAGGGATTAGAGCCCCTGTCAGTTTTTTGGGCTTGTCACCAGAACAGGAATAGAGAGTAAAATCTTCCAATGGGGACATCCGTTTTGTCCACCTGAAAACCAGAGATTCCCTCACTTCCTGGTTAGGATGCCCTCACTTCCTGTTTACTTCCTGTTAGGATGCCCTCACTTCCTGTTTACTTCCTGGTTAGGATGCCCTCACTTCCTGGTTAGGATGCCCTCACTTCCTGGTTAGGATGCCCTCACTTCCTGGTTAGGATGCCCTCACTTCCTGGTTAGGATGCCCTCACTTCCTGGTTAGGATGCCCTCACTTCCTGGTTAGGATGCCCTCACTTCCTGGTTAGGATGCCCTCACTTCCTGATTAGGATGCCCTCACTTCCTGATTAGGATGCCCTCACTTTTGTCTGGACATCCGGGTCCCAAACCAGCCTCCATGAGCGGGTGTTTCATCTTTTATTTTGAAGCTCCATGAATGATTGTCCATCAGCGCTTTGTGTCAGTGATGTGGATTGGACGGTGTTGGTCACATGGTCACAGAGCGTCACCAGCCGAGATGATAGAACAACAATGCACACAATAGAAAATCAACACAGGAGGAGGAGTCTGGAAAGTGTTATTTAACGTAATGCAACGCATAAAAATGTGTACCAAAAATACACATCAATAACACAACTTAATAGGCACCAATGACGGGACACTATTCCTCCCACAGACACCAATGACGCGACACTATTCCTCCCACAGACACCAATGACGCGACACTATTCCTCCCACAGACACCAATGACGCGACACTATTCCTCCCACAGACACCAATGACGGGACACTATTCCTCCCACAGACACCAATGACGCGACACTATTCCTCCCACAGACACCAATGACGCGACACTATTCCTCCCACTGACACCAATGACGGTGCACTATTCCTCCCACAGACACCAATGACGCGACACTATTCCTCCCACAGACACCAATGACGGGACACTATTCCTCCCACAGACACCAATGACGCGACACTATTCCTCCCACAGACACCAATGACGCGACACTATTCCTCCCACAGACACCAATGACGCGACACTATTCCTCCCACAGACACCAATGACGCGACACTATTCCTCCCACAGACACCAATGACGGGACACTATTCCTCCCCACAGACACCAATGACGGGACACTATTCCTCCCCACAGACACCAATGACCGGCCACTATTCCTCCAACAGACACCAATGACCGGCCACTATTCCTCCAACAGACACCAATGACCGGCCACTATTCCTCCAACAGACACCATCAATGACCGGCCACTATTCCTCCAACAGACACCAATGACCGGCCACTATTCCTGCAACAGACACCAATGACGGGACACTATTCCTCCCCACAGACACCAATGACGGGACACTATTCCTCCCACAGACACCAATGACGGGCCACTATTCCTCCCACAGACACCAATGATGGGCCACTATTCCTCCCACAGACACCAATGACGGGACACTATTCTTCCCACTGACACCAATGACCTGCCAGATGCTCAGGTGCCTCTGGTGATGCCCAAATGTTATTTTTATTTTAAAAAAGTCGCACAGATCTGAAAGTGTTTTTTTTTTTTTTATGTACTTGGAGTGCGGCTGACCTACAGAGCGGTGATGAAGGAGGGGTGGTCAGCACATGTCCCCAATGTTATGGGGGCAGATGGGACCTGTAGTCTGTTTGCAAACAATCCAGCACCTGGAAGGCGTGGTTTGGTGGGCGGAGCCACACTAAGCTCTTCGTTGTCACATGCGGGACTCCGATGGAAACTACAAGCGGGCGACACGACAGCCGCTGGAGTGCATGGCGATCGGAAGTGGCTGCTAACAGGCTGCAGGAAATCAGCAGCCCTGAGATGTAACAAAGGATGGAATAAGAGAAAAGATACACACAGCGAATCAGAGAGAGAGAATACATCTTCTGCTGTGAGGAGAGCGCCCCCCCACTGTACGCGTGCCGTATTACAATGCGTCCATAGAAATGGAATATTTATTCCACAGCCAGAACACAACAGGGTGACACCAACAACACACACCCGGGACCTGTACATGGGGACACAATACAAAGTATACACAGCGCAGCACACACCTGAGGGTCAGTATACACAGTGCAGCACACCTGAGGATCAGTATACACAGTACAGCACACCTGAGGGTCAGTATACACAGTGCAGTACACCTGAGGGTCGGTATACACAGTGCAGTACACCCGAGGGTCGGTATACACAGTGCAGTACACCCGAGGGTCGGTATACACAGTGCAGCACACCTGAGGGTCGGTATACACAGTACACCCGAGGGTCAGTATACACAGTGCAGCACACCTGAGGGTCAGTATACACAGTGCAGCACACCTGAGGGTCAGTATACACAGTGCAGTACACCTGAGGATCAGTATACACAGTGCAGCACACCTGAGGGTCAGTATACACAGTGCAGCACACCTGAGGGTCAGTATACACAGTGCAGTACACCTGAGGATCGGTATACACAGTGCAGCACACCTGAGGATCAGTATACACAGTGCAGCACACCTGAGGGTCAGTATACACAGTACAGCACCCCTGAGGGTCAGTATACACAGTACAGTACCCCCGAGGGTCGGTATACACAGTACAGTACACCCGAGGGTCGGTATACACAGTACAGTACACCCGAGGGTCGGTATACACAGTACAGTACACCTGAGGGTCAGTATACACAGTACACCTGAGGATGAGTATACACAGTGCAGTACACCTGAGGTTCAGTATACACAGTGCAGTACACCTGAGGGTCAGTATACACAGCACAGCACACCTAAGGGTCAGTATACACAGCGCAGCACACCTGAGGGTCAGTATACACAGTACAGCACACCTGAGGGTCAGTATACACAGCGCAGCACACCTGAGGATCGGTATACACAGCGCAGCACACCTGAGGATCGGTATACACAGTGCAGCACACCTGAGGGTCAGTATACACAGTGCAGCACACCTGAGGGTCAGTATACACAGTGCAGCGCACACCTGAGGGTCGGTATACACAGCGCAGTACACCTGAGGGTCAGTATACACAGTACAGTACACCTGAGGGTCAGTATACACAGTACAGTACACCTGAGGATCAGTATACACAGTACAGCACACCTGAGGGTCAGTATACACAGTGCAGTACACCTGAGGGTCAGTATACACAGCGCAGTACACCTGAGGATCGGTATACACAGTACAGTACACCTGAGGGTCAGTATACACAGTGCAGCGCACACCTGAGGGTCAGTATACACAGCGCACACCTGAGGGTCGGTATACACAGCACAGCGCACACCTGAGGGTCGGTATACACAGCGCAGCGCACACCTGAGGGTCGGTATACACAGCGCAGCGCACACCTGAGGGTCGGTATACACAGCGCAGCACACCTGAGGATCGGTATACACAGCGCAGCACACCTGAGGATCGGTATACACAGCACAGCACACCTGAGGGTCAGTATACACAGTACAGCACACCTGAGGGTCAGTATACACAGTGCAGCACACCTGAGGGTCAGTATACACAGTGCAGCACACCTGAGGGTCAGTATACACAGTGCAGTACACCTGAGGATCAGTATACACAGTGCAGCACACCTGAGGATCAGTATACACAGTGCAGTACACCTGAGGATCAGTATACACAGTGCAGCACACCTGAGGGTCAGTATACACAGTGCAGTACACCTGAGGATCAGTATACACAGTGCAGCACACCTGAGGATCAGTATACACAGTGCAGTACACCTGAGGGTCAGTATACACAGTGCAGTACACCTGAGGGTCAGTATACACAGTGCAGCGCTCAGTATACACAGTGCAGCACACAGTATGCTCAGTACAGCACACAGTATGCTCAGTACAGCACATGGCGGTGAGCTCGGCGCTCATACACAATGATGACACACAGCATCCCTCCCCCGGCCGGTCCTCACCATCTCCTCCGCCGGGGCTCCCGCCTGTCCCGCTCACCGTGCTGCCATCATCCCGAATGAGGATCGGAGAAGCCCGGGAGCCGAGCAGAGCCCGGACACACCCCCAACCCCGCCCACCTTAGCCCCACACAGGGGGGAGAGCGACGTCCGAAGCACTAGGGAGGCGGGGATTACGGCGCGCTACACGCGCTGCTATATACAGAGGGGCGGGGACTGGGACAAGAACACGCTGATATTTTTGCATAGGGGGCGGAAACTGAAACAGGACAGGCTGATACACACATGGGGGGCGGAGTCTGAAGCCTTGACACGTTTATACTGTATACAGAGAGGCGGAGATCGCAGCGGGGACCTTGGTGATGGGGAGGCGTGGATTACAGATGAGAGACACTAATGGGAGGGCGGGGAATGCACGTTGGCACGCTGACGGAGGCGGGCCCTGCACTCGGACATGCAATTAGGGGGCGGGGCACTGGAACTCGGACATGCATATAGGGGCGGGGCCTGGCGGGGGGGGGGGGGGGACATGCCAATAAATGGATGGTAACTGGAGCCTGCACCTGCTAATAGGGGGGGGCGGGGACTGGAGCTTGGACATGCAGAGAGGGGGGCGGAGACTGCACATGCTGCTAGGGGGGCGGGGACTGGAGCTCGGACATGCAGAGAGGTGGGCGGGGACTGCACATGCTGATAGGGGGGCGGGGACTGGAGCTTGGACATGCAGAGAGGTGGGAGGAGACTGCACATGTTGATAGGGGGCGGGGACTGGAGCTTGGACATGCAGAGAGGTGGGCGGAGACTGCACATGCTGATAGGGGGCGGGGACTGGAGCTTGGACATGCAGAGAGGTGGGCGGAGACTGCACATGCTGATAGGGGGCGGGGACTGGAGCTTGGACATGCAGAGAGGTGGGAGGAGACTGCACGTGCTGATAGGGGGCGGGGACTGGAGCTTGGACATGCAGAGAGGTGGGAGGAGACTGCACATGCTGATAGGGGGGCGGGGACTGGAGCTTAGACATGCAGAGAGGTGGGCGGGGACTGCACATGCTGATAGGGGGCGGGGACTGGAGCGTGGACATGCAGAGAGGTGGGCGGAGACTGCACATGCTGATAGGGGGGCGGGGACTGGAGCTTGGACATGCCGAGAGGTGGGCGGAGACTGCACATGCTGATAGGGGGCGGGGACTGGAGCTTGGACATGCAGAGAGGGGGGCGGAGACTGCACATGCTGATAGGGGGCGGGGACTGGAGCTTGGACATGCAGAGAGGGGGGCGGGGACTGCACATGCTGATAGGGGGCGGGGACTGGAGCTTGGACATGCCGAGAGGTGGGCGGAGACTGCACCTGCGAATAGGGGGGCGGGGACTGGAGCTTGGACACGCAGAGAGGTGGGCGGGGACTGCCCATGCTGATAGGGGGGCGGGGACTGGAGCTTGGACATGCAGAGAGGTGGGCGGAGACTGCACATGCAGATAGGGGGCGGGGACTGGAGCTTGGACATGCAGAGAGGTGGGCGGAGACTGCACATGCTGATAGGGGGGCGGGGACTGGAGCTTGGACATGCGGAGAGGTGGGCGGGGACTGCCCATGCTGATAGGGGGCGGGGACTGAAGCTTGGACATGCGGAGAGGTGGGCGGGGACTGCCCATGCTGATAGGGGGCGGGGACTGGAGCTTGGACATGCAGAGAGGTGGGCGGGGACTGCCCATGCTGATAGGGGGGCGGGGACTGGAGCTTGGACATGCAGAGAGGTGGGCGGGGACTGCCCATGCTGATAGGGGGGCGGGGACTGGAGCTTGGACATGCAGAGAGGTGGGCGGGGACTGCCCATGCTGATAGGGGGCGGGGACTGGAGCTTGGACATGCAGAGAGGTGGGCGGAGACTGCACGTGCTGATAGGGGGGCGGGGACTGGAGCTTAGACACGCAGAGAGGTGGGCGGAGACTGCACATGCTGATAGGGGGCGGGGACTGGAGCTTGGACACGCCGAGAGGTGGGCGGAGACTGCACATGCTGATAGGGGGCGGGGACTGGAGCTTGGACACGCAGAGAGGTGGGCGGAGACTGCACATGCTGATAGGGGGGCGGGGACTGGAGCTTGGACATGCAGAGAGGTGGGCGGGGAATGCACATGCTGATAGGGGGGCGGGGACTGGAGCTTGGACATGCAGAGAGGTGGGCGGAGACTGCACGTGCTGATAGGGGGCGGGGACTGGAGCTTGGACACGCCGAGAGGTGGGCGGAGACTGCACATGCTGATAGGGGGCGGGGACTGGAGCTTGGACACGCAGAGAGGTGGGCGGAGACTGCACATGCTGATAGGGGGGCGGGGACTGGAGCTTGGACATGCAGAGAGGTGGGCGGGGAATGCACATGCTGATAGGGGGGCGGGGACTGGAGCTTGGACATGCAGAGAGGTGGGCGGAGACTGCACATGCTGATAGGGGGCGGGGACTGGAGCTTGGAAATACATATAAAATGATTACATAATGAAATAATTAATAAATGAAAATATAATAGTTAATAAATGATAGTGTGCACAGCCCAGTTATTGTGAGACGTAACGTACAGTAACACGCTTTGTGTTAGCGCACTACAATAGAGTGAAAGGCGTCTTTTTGTTTTTATGATCTTTGGCTGGAGTTCTGCTTTAGTATATATTATTATTTTGTATGAGTTGCGTGTCTTTTTGATGCTCAGCGGGGAGTCCCGCTATGTCCACTCATCTATTACAGAGAAGAGGATAGGAGGGGCGCACGAAATGTGTACCTTGGCTCCCACACAACAATGCGCGGGTGACAGCTTCCTGAAAGGAAAAGATCTGGTGGTCGATGGCGATGATGTCATAGTGACCCCGGCCATAGGAGGGAAGAAAGGCAGACAGCAGGACAGGAAGACCGATACACACAGGATTGTCCATGGACTTTATCGGTGCGCAGGATCCGCTCTGGCAGGCAGACCCCCAGGGGGGGGACATTTTCATAATGGAAAAAGAGACGGGGGTCACGGGGAGTCAGAAAACGGGGAGTCCCAATTCTTCTGTCCTTCAGTATGGAGGGAACAAAGGAGTGCAGGCCGGGAGATGTGTGTTTTTTGTTGCACTACATATAGTTTATAGGGCTGTCACACCTGTCAGGTTTTTATTGCTGTCTGTGTCTCCATTCGGATGATTTCTCCTCACTTCCTTTCCCAGTGACCACACAGGAAGTGAGAAGATGCCCCACCCCCCTGGCCACAGCTCACCTCTGCTCCCCTTCCACATCTCACCTGTCCACCCCCGGCCACAGCTCACCTGTGCACTCCCGGCCACAGCTCACCTGTCCACCCCCGGCCACAGCTCACCTGTCCACCCCGGCCACAGCTCACCTGTGCACCCCCCTGGCACAACCCTCACATATAAAGCACCTGAAAACTGCCTCCCATGCCGCCCGAATGTGAAATGTGCTGTCACACTGGGGGGGGGGGGGGGGGCGGTGCACTTACGGGACGTTCGAAAAAAAGTCCTGCAAGCAGCATCTTTGGGGCGGTTTGGGAGTGCTGTATACAAAGCTCCCAAACTGCCCCTGCCCACTGCAATGAATGGGCAGGGCTTCTGAAAAGCACCGCAACACAGGCGTTTTTAATCCCTTCTTCGGTCGCTAGCGGGGGTTAAAAGCACCCTGCTAGCGGCCGCAAAGCGACGTTAAAGTGGCGCTAAAATGAGCGGCGCTTTACCGCTAAGTATGCACAGGCAGGTGTGAAAGGGGTCTTAGATGTGATTTCTCTTTGGGAAGATCACACCAAAAATGATATTTTTGTTGCAGGGGAAGCCCAAAATCTGACTTGTATCTTGGTGCAGACTTCTGGGAAAATCAGTGAGCCAATCACAAGCAGGAAATTTCATATCTGGGGGGTGTTCTGCATACCATCTGTGTACAGAGCGCCTCCAGGTGGCCAGATTGCATGTTCAGAAAATTATAGCGGCTGCAGATTGAAAAAGAGGACGGGCCAGATCCACGAAAGAATTACGCCGGCGTATCTATTGATACGCCGCGTAATTTCAAATTTTGCGCGGCGTATCTTTGTTTTGTATCTACAAAACAAGATACGACTGCATCTGGGATCGATCGGCGGAAAAAATGCATCTACGATCCAACGGCGTACTAAGACGTACGCCTGTCGGATCGTAGATGCATTTTTTCCGCCGGCCGCTAGGTGGCCTTTCCGTCGAATTTCGCGTTGAGTATGCAAATTAGCTAGTTACGGCGATCCACAAACGTACGTCCGGCCGGCGCATTTTTTTACGTCGTTTGCGTTCGGCTTTTTCCGGCGTATAGTTAAACCTGCTATTATGAGGCATACTCAGTGTTAAGTATGGCCGTCGTTCCCGCCTCGCATTTTGAATTTTTTTACGTCGTTTGCGTAAGTCGTTCGCAAATAGGGATTTGCGTAGAATGACATCACTGTCTTAAACATTGGCTTGTTCCGGTTTCATTTTGAGCATGTGCACTGCGATACCCCCATGGACGGCGCATGCGCTGTTAAAAAAAAACGTTGTTTACGTCGGGTCACAACGTGTTTACATAAAACACGCCCCCATTACATCCATTGGAAATCCCCGTCCTTACGCCGCCAAAGATACACTACGGCGCAAATTCTTTGAGGATTCGAAAAAAAAAAATTACGGCGGCGTAGTGTATCTTAGATACGCTGCGCCCGGCGGATATGTGCGCCGCGCTACGTGGATCTGCCCCGACATTTTTAATAACATTCGATTACAATATGACTTGTATCGCAACTGTACACGCCATATTATTATTTCTTTATTTGCTATTCCCCCCCACGGAAGTGGAGTTATCCTTCACCAGTGCCAATTAAAAAGCAAAAAAATGGCCTTGGCCACGAAGGGGAGTAAATCTTCCGGAGGTCAAGTGATTAAGCTCTCTCCAGGATGAAATGCGTTAGCAGTCTCGCCCGTCTTGTCGCAGCCTGGTTGTGCGGATTTATAAAGCTACACTGAAGAAGATTGCGGTCATCCCTCGTATTGGAATTGCGTCTTCCGGGCGCGTTTGATGTGGGTGAGAGAGCGGGCCGGCCCGGTGTTTGTCTTTAATCAGAACCTTCCTGGGTTTTCTCGCCATTCTTCCTCCTCGCTCTGCCCGCAATGACTCAGCGGACCCGCCCTGCGGACGGCCGCCATTGTTGTTTTATTGTTTCTTTCTTCTTCTTTGATATGATCCCACAGCAGAGCCAGGTCACCCGGCCTAACCCAGCCAGATAAACAATCGCCGGGATCGTCGCCTATCAACGCGCTGGTACAGGGAACAAAAAGGCCCATTGATCTCAGCGCCCTGCGCCCGCCTGTTTACCTTCCATCAGCAGAAAGGAGGCGGATTAGTGGCTTGGTTTCCCGGTACGGCTCACAGGCTGGGCCGTCATGCCCGCAGCGTTGGCATCCCAGCTATGTCTACATCCTATTAACCCGTCCTCTGCCAGAACGCGCCCTGCGGTGTGCCAGTCTGGGGTGTCTGATTGTACAATCCACTCATAGGTGTGCATTAGGGGGCACCCCAAAGCTCAAACACGCATGCTTTTCTCTGCAGCCTCAGCTGCACGGGGCAGTGAATAAATGGGAGGCGCTCTGTGCTGAGCGGCTTCCGGTTCATTCACAAACTGAAGCATAGTAGACAGTTTACTATGCTTCCATTATGAATGGACACAGTGAGAAAGTGTGTTCATTTATTAAAGGAAGGGGTCGGTAAACAACATATTTACTAGCCCCTTCCCTTGCTCTCCATCATAGGTGTGCGCAGCCTATTGCATTAAGGTGTGCACCCCCAAAGCTCAAACACACGGTACCGTCACTCACTGTGTTCATTTAGAAAGAAAAGGGACGGTAAATTACATATTTACCAGCCCCTTCCCCTACTCATCCGAAAACATCCCTGTGTGTGCCTGCCACAGCAGCCGGTGGGAGAGAAGAGAATGAAAGCTGTTAGCACTGCCCGGGGGGGGGGGGGGGGACAGGACAGCAGGGGGAAATTTTCACCACACTGGGTGATTAGGATGTGCCCACGCACACCTGGCACACCCTGTGCGCAGGGCCGTCTTAATAGAATCATGGGCCCCTGGGCAAAGTAATGCTCTGGGGCCCCTACAATGGAGACAGTGCAGGTAAACAAAAATCAAGTAAGTAGGAGGTAGGGGATATCTAGAATGTAGAGGGGTCAGAGGGCTGGGGGCATATCTGGGATGTAGAGGTGAAGCCCGGGGCTCAAGGACCAGCTGCTTTGGGGAAAGGGCAGGGGCCCCCCATGCAGCTGGGGCCCCTGGGCAGTGCCCAGGTGTGCCCTCTCATTAAGACAGCCCTGCCTGTGCGCACACCTGGCTCTCCATCCTGAAGCTAGCAGTACTGGAGGGAGGGAAAGGGGGGAAACAAGGGTGGGAGCCCGGGCAGTAGGGGGAATCTGCACCGCACATAGTGATTAGGGTGTGCCCACTTGGCACACCCCCCTGCGCACGCCTATGAATCTACTATACCTGGACATACATGATACATTGTGACCCTACAATCCCTGTACAATCTCCCAGGATGTAAAAAGCACGCACAGGAGGGCGCAAACGCCTAGTGCAGTGATGGCGAACCTTGGCACCCCAGATTTGGAACTACATTTCCCATGATGCCCATGCACTCTGCAGTGTAGTGGAGCATCATGGGAAATGTAGTTCCGAAACATCTGGGGTGCCAAGCAGGGATGCACTGATTTTTTTTACAAGTACGAGTACCGATACTTTTTTTTTTTAGTACTCGCCGATACCAATTACCGATACCTATCGCAACTGATATGTTTTGTACTTCAGCTGTCAGCAATGGTACAAAGCACTGAAAAGTTATTTACAAATGAAATACAGTGGAATCTTGGATCACGAGCATAATCCATTCCAGGAGAATGCTTGTAATCCAAAGCACTTGCATATCAAAGTAAGTTTCCCCATAGAAGTCAATGGAAACGAAGCTCATCCGTTCCGCATTGACTTCAATGGTATGCAATACCACATGTGGCCAGAGGTTAGGGGGGGGGCACCAGAGAGACTTGGAAATACTCGGAGACCGTTTGAGCTGCTCAGATGCACTCGAAAGCCTCGGAGAGGCTCGGAAATGCCAAGTGCATCCGAACGGCTCCGAAGGACGCGTGTCATCGGCGCCCCCTGGCCAAATGCGGTGCTGGGAGACAACACCAAACCGAGTCAGGATTTTTTTTAAATAAAAGCTTGTATTGCGAAACGCACGTTAACCACGTTACTCGCAATCCGAGGTATTACTGTAAATAGATCTTTTTTTTTAATTTTGCGCTTTTTCAATTAAGGGTTAATAAGGGGATAAACAGAGGAACATGTGTTCATCCCTTTGATCTGCAGATGAAGAAACAGAAAGATACAAAAAGAAACAATGGGCCATATTCTCCTACATTTGCGGCGGGCGTCGCGTAAGCTATTTACACTACGCCGCCCCAACTTACAGGAGCAAGTGCTGTATTCCCCAAACACTTGCTCCGTAGTTTGCGGCGGCGTAGTGTAATGGGCCCGGCGTATCCCCGCGTAATTCCAAGGGGGCGGCTTGTATTTAAATTAAGCGCGCCCCTGTGCCGTTCGAACTGTGCATGCGCCGGGCTTAAAATAGCCCAGTGCGCATGCTCCAGTTCTCGACGGAAAACGTCAATGACGCCGACGTGTGCGTCATTGACGTAAAGTCGTATTTAATAACGACTTACGAAAACAACGTACCCGACGGGAAAAGACGACGCGGACCCGATGCCATACTTAACATGGATACGGCGGACTTGCGTAAACTTACCCTTCATATAGCAGGGGTAAGTTTACGCTTACGCAAATGACGTAAGCGACGGCTACGCGACGCAAATTTGTCCGGGAATCGGCGTATCAGGCTCATTTGCATAAACAAATGAGACCTGAACGTAAACGCCACCTAGCGGCCGGCGGCGAATTACATTTAAGATCCGACAGTGTAAGTGACTTACACTGTCGGATCTTCAGCGTATCTATGCGAAAATGATTCTAGGAATCACTCGCATAGATACGCGGGTCAAAAAACAGAGATACGACGGTGTTTCCTGAGATACTCCATCGTAACTCTTCTGAGAATCTGGCCCAATGTTTCTTTTTATCTTAGCGTTTTAGTGGCTGAGCGATGTTGTTAATAAACATTGCCGGCTACTTTTTTTTTTTTTGACAGCTCCAATTACTGGACTTTTTTAACACTGTGGAGACCCGCTGACAGCTCAAAGAACCGGCACCTGAAAGTATCAGTTGGGACGTATTTTTTGTTTCCTAGTCCTATGGCTTTGATAAACAATGGGCAGTATGGCCATGCTAAAAGATTGAACCCATAAATCCCTGGGATGTATTTTGAGTTCTCTAGTCCTATGGCTTCCTTAAAGAAGGATCAGATGGCCATGCTGATAGCCGGAGGCCGGAGTCGCTGGGACATGTCAGAGAAACCCCCGAGTCCCCCTTCTGGGCGGGGAACATGCAAAGTGGAGCAGACATTTCCTGTGCCCACAGCTGGGATAAAGTAAACAGTCATTTCACATGTGAAGCTCTCCCAACACTTTCACTCAGTGCTGTCATCACCGTCCCTACACAGTGCTGTCATCACCGTCCCTACACAGTGCTGTCATCACCGTCCCTACACAGTGCTGTCATCCTCGTCCCTACACAGTGCTGCCATCACCGTCCCTACACAGTGCTGCCATCACCGTCCCTACACAGTGCTGTCATCACCGTCCCTACACAGTGCTGCCATCCCCGTCCCTACACAGTGCTGTCATCACCGTCCCTACACAGTGCTGTCATCCCCGTCCCTACACAGTGCTGCCATCCCCGTCCCTACACAGTGCTGCCATCAACGTCCCTACACAGTGCTGCCATCACAGTCCCTACACAGTGCTGTCATCACCGTCCCTATACAGTGCTGTCATCACCGTCCCTACACAGTGCTGCCATCAACGTCCCTACACAGTGCTGCCATCACAGTCCCTACACAGTGCTGTCATCACCGTCCCTATACAGTGCTGCCATCCCCGTCCCTACACAGTGCTGTCATCACCGTCCCTACACAGTGCTGCCATCACAGTCCCTACACAGTGCTGTCATCACCGTCCCTATACAGTGCTGCCATCCCCGTCCCTACACAGTGCTGTCATCACCGTCCCTACACAGTGCTGTCATCACCGTCCCTATACAGTGCTGTCATCACCGTCCCTACACAGTGCTGCCATCAACGTCCCTACACAGTGCTGCCATCACAGTCCCTACACAGTGCTGTCATCACCGTCCCTATACAGTGCTGTCATCACCGTCCCTACACAGCGCTGTCTTCACCGTCCCTACACAGTGCTGTCATCACCGTCCCTACACAGTGCTGTCATCACCGTCCCTACACAGTGCAGTCGTCACCGTCCCTACACAGTGCTGCCGTCACCGTCCCTACACAGTGCTGTCGTCACCGTCCCTACACAGCGCAGTCGTCACCGTCCCTACACAGCGCTGTCATCACCGTCCCTACACAGCGCTGTCATCACCGTCCCTACACAGCGCTGTCATCACCATCCCTACACAGTGCTGTCGTCACCGTCCCTACACAGTGCTGTCATCACCGTCCCTACACAGTGCAGTCGTCACCGTCCCTACACAGTGCTGCCTTCACCGTCCCTACACAGCGCAGTCGTCACCGTCCCTACACAGCGCAGTCGTCACCGTCCCTACACAGCGCTGTCATCACCGTCCCTACACAGCGCTGTCATCACCGTCCCTACACAGCGCTGTCATCACCGTCCCTACACAGTGCTGTCGTCACCGTCCCTACACAGTGCAGTCGTCACCGTCCCTACACAGCGCTGTCATCACCGTCCCTACACAGCGCTGTCGTCACCGTCCCTACACAGCGCTGTCGTCACCGTCCCTACACAGCGCTGTCGTCACCGTCCCTACACAGCGCTGTCGTCACCGTCCCTACACAGTGCTGTCTTCACCGTCCCTACACAGTGCTGTCGTCACCGTCCCTACACAGTGCTGTCGTCACCGTCCCTACACAGCGCTGTCGTCACCGTCCCTACACAGCGCTGTCGTCACCGTCCCTACACAGCGCTGTCGTCACCGTCCCTACACAGCGCTGTCGTCACCGTCCCTACACAGCGCGGTCGTCACCGTCCCTACACAGCGCTGTCGTCACCGTCCCTACACAGCGCTGTCGTCACCGTCCCTACACAGCGCTGTCGTCACCGTCCCTACACAGCGCTGTCGTCACCGTCCCTACACAGCGCTGTCGTCACCGTCCCTACACAGCGCTGTCGTCACCGTCCCTACACAGCGCTGTCGTCACCGTCCCTACACAGTGCTGTCGTCACCGTCCCTACACAGGGCTGTCGTCACCGTCCCTACACAGGGCTGTCGTCACCGTCCCTACACAGCGCTGTCGTCACCGTCCCTACACAGCGCTGTCGTCACCGTCCCTACACAGCGCTGTCGTCACCGTCCCTACACAGTGCTGCCTTCACCGTCCTTACAAAGTGCTGTCATTACTGTCCCTACACAGAGGTAGAGGGGAAGCTGTCCCCAGTAAGGGACCATCCACCTTATTACCAGGGGCCACAGGGAGTAACTGAAGTAAGTACCGGAGCAGCATTCTCACCAACCGGGGACGGTGGAGAATCGGGAAACTTCAGGCGATGATCAAGTCAGGGACCCAACTAACGGAGGTGACGCTTTCAGAGCAACTTTGTGTGTCAAGCCAGGGACCTCGCCGGTTAGCTGGGGTGAAGCTTGAGAAGTAGCTGGAGTGCCAAGCTAGGGACCCAGCAGGGAAGCGGGGCAGACGCTTGAGAAGTAGCTGGAGTGCCAAGCTAGGGACCCAGCAGGGAAGCGGGGGTGACGCTTGAGAAGTAGCTGGAGTGCCAAGCTAGGGACCCAGCAGGGAAGCGGGTGTGACGCTTGAGAAGTAGCTGGAGTGCCAAGCTAGGGACCCAGCAGGGAAGCGGGTGTGACGCTTGAGAAGTAGCTGGAGTGCCAAGCTAGGGACCCAGCAGGGAAGCGGGGCAGACGCTTGAGAAGTAGCTGGAGTGCCAAGCTAGGGACCCAGCAGGGAAGCGAGTGTGACGCTTGAGAAGTAGCTGGAGTGCCAAGCTAGGGACCCAGCAGGGAAGCGGGGGTGACGCTTGAGAAGTAGCTGGAGTGCCAAGCTAGGGACCCAGCAGGGAAGCGGGGGTGACGCTTGAGAAGTAGCTGGAGTGCCAAGCTAGGGACCCAGCAGGGAAGCGGGGGTGATTCTTGAGAAGTAGCTGGAGTGCCAAGCTAGGGACCCAGCAGGGAAGCGGGGGTGACGCTTGAGAAGTAGCTGGAGTGCCAAGCTAGGGACCCAGCAGGGAAGCGGGGGTGAGGCTTGAGAAGTAGCTGGAGTGCCAAGCTAGGGACCCAGCAGGGAAGCGGGGGTGAGGCTTGAGAAGTAGCTGGAGTGCCAAGCTAGGGACCCAGCAGGGAAGCGGGGGTGACGCTTGTGGAAGATACAACCACAAAGCTTTGAGGAACTCACAGGATTCAGAGTCAGTGAATCGGAGGGTCCAATGAGAGACCAGGAGCTCAATGGGCTGAAGAACTACAAGTACAAGTTGTAGTGAAGCTAAGAGGACTATAACAATTTGAGTTAGGAACTGTTAAAGACTGTTGCCATAGGAGACAGCATTCCTACACCTTCAGATGTGACGCCTTGCTGGGGGCTTTTCCCTGCACAGCTGTCCTCCTATTGAAGTCTCGGAGTCTGCCAATTGAAATTGCAACGGCTTAAGGGTGTCCTGACCCTCTTCCCCCCCCCCCCCTCAAAATATTAAAAGGACTGTTAAGAGAAATAAAACCTTGTTTACATCCAAGAAGTGTCTGGCGCCCAATAACCACCATTTATCCACCGTGCACCCACTATGCCTCACAACCCACCACATACAGAAGGATGTCAGCTATCTTTGGCTCTGAAGGTCCTCATTAGACTGGAAGAGGTTAAAGACGGCCGCATTCCTATTCCAAGGGATGTAAATACCCCTGTAATAGAAATAAGGACAACAGGTCCTCTTTATGGAGAGATCCGGGGGTCAAAAACACCACAAATCTCTCCTTTACCTTTAAAAGCAAAAGATGAATTACAAATATTTTTTTAACCCGAACCCTAACCCCCTAACCCCAACCCTAACCCATAACTCCTAACCCCAATCCTAACCCTAACCCCAACCCCAATCCTAACCCCAACCCTAACTCCTAACCCCTAACCCCAATCCTAACCCCAACCCTAACTCCTAACCCCTAACCCCAATCCTAACCCCAACCCTAAACCCTAACCCCTAACCCCAATCCTAACCCCAACCCTAAACCCTAACCCCAATCCTAACCCCAATCCTAACCCATAACCCCAACCCTTACTCCTAACCCCAATCCTAACCCCAACCCTAACCCTAACCCCAATCCTAACCCTAACCCCAACCCTAAACCTTAAACCCAATCATAAACCCTAATAGAAATAAGGACAACAGGTCCTCTTTATGGAGAGATCCGGGAGGTCAAAAACACCACAAATCTCTCCTTTACCTTTAAAAGCAAAAGATGAATTACAAATATTTTTTTAACCCGAACCCTAACCCCCTAACCCATAACCCTAACCCATAACTCCTAACCCCAATCCTAACCCTAACCCCAACCCCAACCCCAATCCTAACCCCAACCCTAACTCCTAACCCCTAACCCCAATCCTAACCCCAACCCCAATCCTAACCTAACCTAACCTAACCCCAACCCTAACTCCTAACCCCTAACCCCAATACTAACCCCAACCCTAACTCCTAACCCCAACCCCAATCCTAACCCCAACCCTAAACCCTAACCCCAATCCTAACCCCAATCCTAACCCATAACCCCAACCCTTACTCCTAACCCCAATCCTAACCCCAACCCTAACCCTAACCCCAATCCTAACCCTAACCCCAACCCTAAACCTTAAACCCAATCATAAACCCTAACCCCAACCCTAACTCCTAACCCCAATCCTAACCCTAACCCCAACCCTAAACCTTAAACCCAATCATAAACCCTAACCCCAACCCTAACTCCTAACCCCAACCCTAACTCCTAACCCCAACCCTAACCTAAACCCTAACCCCAAACCCTAACCCTAACCCCAATCCTAACCCTAACCCCAATCCTAACCCTAACCCCAACCCTAAACCCAATCATAAACCCTAACCCTAACCCCCTAACCCCAACCCTAACTCCTAACCCAAATCCTAACCCTAACCCCCTAACCCTAACCCCAACCCTAACCCCAATCCTAACCCCAACCCTAAACCCTAACCCCAATCCTAACCCATAACCCTAACCCCAACCCCAACCCTAACCCCAATCCTAACCCATAACCCTAACCCCAACCCTAACCCCAATCCTAACCCATAACCCTAACCCCCTAACCCAAACCCTAACTCCTAACCCCAACCCTAACCCTAACCCCAACCCCAACCTTAATGCTAAACCCTAACCCCAATCCTAACCCTAACCCCAATCCTAACCCATAACCCTAACCCCAATCCTAACCCCAACCCTAAGAACTTTCTCTAACAAGGGACAGAAATGACCGATCACATTTCTTCTCCCGGACTTATAAAATGTTTCTGAAAAGGTCTGAAGGGCCGGAGAGCTGAGAAATCTTCCCTTTGTATCCGACTATTCCGTGTTTTTTTTTTTTTTTTTTTTATTCTAACGTCGGCAAACATTGGTTCATCGTTATATTTACCCAGGTGGGGCCCTTCAACAGGCTCCCAGACCGCAGGCTGCAGAAAAGGAAACCCGTTCTAACACTAGACAAGAGCCCGGCCCTGGAGTATAATAAAGAGTACCTGTCACACGTCTACAGTGGAGTTTGTAATGTTTGAGCATTAAAGGAAAGCTGGACTTAAATCGGACCAATCATCATTGTTCATATTAGAGGCTAATACACACAATGGCCCGGATTCACATACAGCGGCGCATATTTATGCCGCCGTAGCGTATCTCCTTTACGCTACGCCGACGCAGCGCAGAGAGGCAAGCACTGTATTCACAAAGCCAGCGCTGCCAAATCTGCGCTGGGTTTCCTGGGCGTAAACCGGCGTAGGTGGAAGTGGGCGTGAGCCATGCAAATGAGGCGTGACCCCATGCAAATGATGGGCCAAGCGCCAGACAGATACGTATAACGAACGGCGCATGCGCCGCCCCGTGGACGCATCCCAGTGCGCATGCTCAGAATCACGTCGGAACTACTCCCTAAGATACGTTGGATCACTGCCTACGTCGTGAACGTAACCTACGCCTAGTCATATTCACGTCCTGCGTAAAATACGCCGGCTTGCGTTTCCTGCTGCAGCCCTTTGCATGGATGCTGCCGAGTTACACCTCCTTTATGGGGCATAACTTTACGCCAGATGTACGACTTTACGCGCACTGCGTCGGACGGACGTACGTTCGTGAATCGGCGTATCTCCCTCATTTGCATACGTGAATAGAAAATCAATGGGAGCGCCAAATACGTCCAGCGTAAATATGCGCCCACTCTACGCCGGCGTAGGCAAGTTACGTCGGTCGGATGAAGACTATTTTCAGGCGTATCTTAGTTTCTGAATCCGGCGCACAGATACGACGGCGCATATTTGCACTTGCGGGGCGTATCTGGAGATACGTCGGCGCAAGTGCTTTGTGAATCCGGGCCAATGAGAATATCGGATGAATGATCCCGTTCCTTTGTTATCAAACACAAATAGGTCACCAGAGTTACGGAAACTCTCATAAGACACAATACAACTTCCAGCGATGATGTAATGTATTGTATTGTAATGTGTCCTTTCCTTTCTGAGCATGTGCGGCCTTGGTCACTCCATTTTTTTTTTTTAATGGATAAATAATACGTTACTGATTAACCCCTTACCCCCCCCTTCCCCCCTCCAACCACTTCGGCCCCGGAAGATTTGGCTGCCAAATGACCGGGACACTTTTTGCGATCCGGCACTGCGTCGATTTAACTGCCAATTGCGCGGTCGTGCGACGTGGCACCCAAACAAAATTGACGTCCTTTTTTCCCCACAAATAGAGCTTTCTTTTAGTGGTAGTTGAACACCTCTGCGGGTAAGTTGTACGTCCGGCGTAAAGTTATTCCCCATAAAGGAGGTGCAACCCAGCAGCAGACATGCTCAGGTCTGCACCAGGGAACACAAGCCGGCGTATCTTACGTTGGACGCGTGTCTTGGCTGGGCGTAGGTTACGTTCACGGCGTACGCCGTGATCCGGCGTAGTTTAGGCAGTTGTTCCGACGTGGTTGTGAGCAGGCGCAGGGGGGGTGCGTTCACGTCACGGCGCATGCGCAGCTCGTTATGCGTATCTGTCTGGCGCTCGGCCCATCATTTGCATGGGGTCACGCCTCATTTGCATGGGTCACGCCCACTTCCACCTACGCCGGCGTACGCCTTCGAAACCCAGCGTTGGGAGCACTGAATTGCTGAATTCAATGCTTGCCTCTCTGTGCTGCGTTGGCGTAGCATACGGTGGTTACTCTACGGCGGCGTAATGTGCGCCTTCCTCTCTGTGAATCTGGGCCGATGTGTTTTTTTTTTTGTATCTAGTGACGCATACCGTATTACAAATAATATCCCCTGAGGAAGCCCAAGGTGGCGAAACATGTCGGGATATTTATATTTCCTATCACCATTACTATGATAAGATATTGCTAACATTGCCTTGAATTTTTCAAAACAAGCTGTACCGATTTTAAATGTTTTTTCCATAAAGAACAAACTTTTTATCTGTTTTTGTGTATTAATAAAATAACCCTTTTCAACAATTTGTGTTCTAAATATTTCAGCTTTTTAGGGACAGGGGGGGGACCTTAACGCTGCTGTGCTCCGGCAGCGTTATGAGCCCCAGCGCCCCTAAAAAACAGTGAATATCGGTGACACCACCCCTTGTGACGTCAATGACCCAGCATGCCCTCAGTCAATGTCGTCACAAGGGGGCGGGTTCACCAGGTGAAATCACTGGGTGGCCCCCGCCCCTTAGTTATTAATGAGCAGGATCTGGGGGGCCGCCTTGTTAAAGGGGGCTTCCAGATTCCGAAAAGCCCATTGCCCACAAACCCCTACAACCACCGGCCAGGGTTGTGGGGAAGAGGCTCTTGTCCTTGAATTATTTTTCCCCATCAAGGGCGTTAGTGGGGCCCCATGTCAAGTTTTGCCTAAAGCCTCACAAAGCCTAGAGCCGCCTCTGGGAATATGCCATTACAATCAGCCCTTATGCATTATAATGGGGATATGCGATACACAAGCGACATTGAAGCTCAGGGTTGAAGCGTTTCTCTGAGCTCACAGTCTGATGAAATGCAAATATTGGTCGGTAAAGTCTGAGAACACTTCAGACAGTCGTTCTAATCAATGTCAGACTATAACAATAACATTTCCATCACATGAAGTCATCAGCTGAAACCAAATCGCCAACCTCCATAGAACAACACAGAGAGCCCTTGGTGTGTAGCTCAACACTGTCCCCGCTGGTAAGATTGGGGTACTACACATAATTCGAGATCCACATTAATAGCTGGATTCAGGTAGGGTCACGCCGTCGTAACTCTAAATCTACACCGGCGTAAATTTAAGAGTATTCTGGAAACCAGATACGCTTAAATTAAGCTAAGATACGAGCGGCATAAGTCTCCTACGCCGTCGTATCTGCAATTTTTCCGCTGGCCGCTAGGTGGCGCTTCCGTTGAGTTCGGTGTAGAATATGTAAATGACTAGATACGCCGATTCACGAACGTACGTTCGTTTACGGATGGCTTTTTCCGGGGTAAAGTTAGTCGAACAAATAGCTGGCCTAGTCAATGTTAAGTATGGACGTCGTTCCCGCGTCGAAATTTAAAAATTTTACGTCGTTTGCGTAAGTCGTCCGTGAATGGGGCTGGACGTAATTTACGTCCACGTCGAAACCAATACGTCCTTGCGGCGTACTTTGGCGCAATGTACACTGGGATATGTACACGGACGGGGCATGCGCCGTTCGTAAAAAAACGTCAATCACGTCAGGTCACCCCCCATTAACATAAAACACGCCCCCCCCCATCCTAATTTGAATTGGGAGGAACAGTGTCCCATCATTGGTATCAGTGGGAGGAATAGTGTCCCATCATTGGTGTCAGTGGGAGGAATAGTGTCCCATCATTGGTATCAGTGGGAGGAATAGTGTCCCATCATTGGTATCAGTGGGAGGAATATTGTCCCATCATTGGTGTCAGTGGGAGGAATAGCGTCCCATCATTGGTGTCAGTGGGAGGAATAATGTCCCATCATTGGTATCAGTGGGAGGAATAGTGTCCCATCATTAGTGTCAGTGGGAGGAATAGTGTCCCATCATTAGTGTCAGTGGGAGGAATAGCGTCCCATCATTGGTGTCAGTGGAAGGAATAGCGTCCCATCATTGGTATCAGTGGGAGGAATAGTGTCCCATCATTGGTGTCAGTGGGAGGAATAGTGTCCCATCATTGGTATCAGTGGGAGGAATAGTGTCCCATCATTGGTATCAGTGGGAGGAATAGTGTCCCATCATTGGTGTCCGTGGGAGGAATAGTGTCCCATCATTGGTGTCAGTGGGAGGAATAAGACAATTTTTTTTTAAAGCGCCCCCCTCCCCCGCAAGCTTGCTCAGCGAAGAAAACGAATACGCGAGTCGCGCCCGCATATGTAAACAGTGTTCGAATAACACATGTGAAGTATCGCCGCGATCGTCAGAGTGAGAGCAATAATTCTAGCACTAGACCTCCTCTGTAACTCCAACCTGGTAACCGTAATTTTTTTTTTTAAGCATTGCCTATGGAGATTTTTAGGTACCGTAGTTTGCCGCCATTCCACGAATGTGCGCAATTTTAAAGCGTGACATGTTGGGTATCTATTTACTCAGTGTAACATCATCTTTCACGTTATACAAAAAAATTGGGTTAACTTTACTGTTTAGGTTTTTTTTTAATTCATGAAAGTGTCTTTTCCCCCCAAATATTGCACTGGAAAGGCCGCTGCACAAATACCGTGTGACATAAAATATTGCAACGATTGCCATTTTATTCTCTAGGGTCTCTGCTATAAAATATATATAAATATATATATATATATATATATATATATATATATATATATATATATATATATATATATGTAATGTTTGGGGGTTCTAAGTAATTTTTTTTTAGCGAAAAATACGGATTTTAACTTGTAGGCAACAAATATCAGAAATAGGCTTAGGCATGAAAGGGTTAAATCCTGTAGTCGGCGCTTGTTGCCGGCGTTTTGGGCGCAGCACCATAGTTGCCTCGTGTGATGATGCCGAGTTTTGCTGCGTCTCGTAAAACACGGGCCGGGCCGGGTGTCACAGACAAGCCCGGGGACAATGCGGTGACCTTGCGTGTCCTCTGCTGTCTGTCACTGCAGCCAGATACCTCGGGGACATCGCAGGACAATGCCACAAAAAAACAAAAGCCGCCTCGCCGCGATAGGCCGCCCTTTATCAGCCTCCAGCGCGTCCTCCCGCAGAGCCTCCGCGTTGTATTGTTCCTCCAGACAGGTCAGCCAGTCACACGCATTTCTTTCATTCCCCCCGAGAAGTCTGACGATTTAACCCGTTACATTGTCTCATCCTGGAACTCCAAAAGGAAATCCCCCAAAAGTCCAGTCCATGGCTATGATTGGATAAAGCGGGGTGGGGGGGGGGGCGGGGTCTCCAAACTTTCCAAATAAAGGGCCAGTTTACTGTCCTTCAGACTTTAGTAGGGCCGAACTGCGGCCAGTGGGAGTAGAAAAGGATAAAAAAAATTACAAAGTGGCTATGGATAAGGAATAGTGCCCCATCTTTAGTGTCCTATCATTGGTATCAGTGGGAGGAATAGTGTCCCATCATTGGTGTCAGTGGGAGGAATAGTGTCCCATCATTGGTGTCAGTGGGAGGAATAGTGTCCCATCATTGGTATCAGTGGGGGGAATAGTGTCTCATCATTGGCGTCAGTGGGGGGAATAGTGTCCCATCATTGGTGTCAGTGGGAGGAATAGTGTCCCATCATTGGTGTCAGCGGGAGGAATATTGTCCCATCATTGGTGTCAGTGGGAGGAATAGTGTCCCATCATTGGTGTCAGTGGGAGGAATAGTGTCCCATCATTGGTGTCAGTGGGAGGAATAGTGTCCCATCGTTGGTGTCAGTGGGAGGAATAGTGTCCCATCATTGGTGTCAGCGGGAGGAATAGTGTCCCATCATTGGTGTCAGTGGGAGGAATAGTGTCCCATCGTTGGTGTCAGTGGGAGGAATAGTGTCCCATCGTTGGTGTCAGTGGGAGGAATAGTGTCCCATCGTTGGTGTCAGTGGGAGGAATAGTGTCCCATTGTTGGTGTCAGTGGGAGGAATAGTGTCCTATCATTGGTGTCAGTGGGAGGAATAGTGTCCCATCGTTGGTGTCAGCGGGAGGAATAGTGCCCCATCATTGGTGTCAGTGGGAGGAATAGTGTCCCATCATTGGTGTCAGTGGGAGGAATAGTGCCCCATCATTGGTATCAGTGGGAGGAATAGTGTCCCATCATTGGTATCAGTGGGAGGAATAGTGTCCCATCATTGGTGTCAGTGGGAGTAATAGTGCATATTTAAATTAAAGTTTTTGGGGCAGATTCACGTACCTCGGCGCATATCTCCGCCGGGCGCAGCGCTGCCGTAATTTTTTTTTTTTCGAATCCTCAAAGAATTTGCGGCGTAAGTTACGGCGGCGTACTGTATCTTTGGCGGCGTAAGGACGCGGAATTCAAATGGATGTGATGGGGGCGTGTTTTATGTAAATACGTCGTGACCCGACGTAAACAAAGTTTTTTTTGAACGGCGCATGCGCCGTCCGTGGGGGTATCCCAGTGCGCATGCTCGAAATTAAACCGAAACAAGCCAATGCTTCCGACGGTGACGTCATTCTACGCAAATCCCTATTCGCGAACGACTTACGCAAACGACTTTAAAAAATTCAAAAGGCGACGCGGGAACGACGGCCATACTTAACATCGAGTACGCCTCATAATAGCAGGGGTAACTATACGCCGGAAAAAGCCGAACGCAAACGACGTAAAAAAATGCGCCGGCCGGGCGTACGTTCGTGGATCGCCGTAACTAGCTAATTTGCATACTCGACGCGGAATTCGACGGAAACGCCACCTAGCGGCTGCTGAAGAAAATGCACCTGAGATCCGACGGGGTACTAAGACGTACGCCTGTCGGATCGATCCGAGATGCTGTCGTATCTTGTTTTGTAGATACAAAACAAAGATACGACGCGCAAAATTTGAAATGATGCGGCGTATCAAGAGATATACGCCGGCGTAATTCTTTTGTGGATCTGCCCCTTTGTGTCCGGAGTTCAGCTCTAAGGATTCTGTCCGGCCCGGACTTCCCGGACTCTCATACAAAACTGAAACGTTCAGTACTAAAGAGATTTGTCAAGATTCCAGTTGACCCCCCCCATCCCCCATCTACCCCCCCCCCCCCCCCCTCTCATCCTATTTGCTAACCTGAAAGCATGTTGATTGTTTTATTGCAGACTGTTAGTGGGAAAGTGAGAAACAATCTGGGAGGTGAGTGTGAAGTCACACCTCGGGGGCGGGGTTCTGGAGAAGACGGGTTAGAAATGTTTGTGCTATAAAAACACCGATGTGTGAATTCTTCCCTCTTCCAAAACTCTGAAAAGGAGTGTGTCTATGGGAATGTTTGACCAGAAGCACATTTGTGAGGTCAGGCACTGATGTTGGACGAGAAGGCCTGGCTCGCAGTCTCTAATTCATCCCAAAGGTGTTCTATCGGGTTGAGGTCAGGACTCTGTGCAGGCCAGTCAAGTTCCTCCACCCCAAACTGGCTCATCCATGTCTGTATGGACCTTGCTTTGTGCATTGGTCCAAATCATTTGGTGGAGGGGGGATTATGGTGTGGGGGGAGGGGGGATTATTGTGGGGGGTTGTTTTTCAGGGGTTGGGCTTGGCCCCTTAGTTCCAGTGAAGGGAACTCTTAGGGCGTCGGCATACCAAGACATTTTGGACAATTTCATGCTCCCAACTTTGTGGGAACAGCAGATCCCCAGCTTATTAGTACCCTCACTCAGCAGATCCCCAGCTCATTAGTACCCCTGTTCAGCAGCTCCCCAGCTCAGCAGTTCCCCAACGTCGCAGTCCCGCTAAAAATCGCTGATCGCCGCCAATACGAGTAAAAAAATTGATAAATAAATAAAGTCTATGGGCCATATTCTCAAAGAATTTACGCCGGCGTATCAGCAGATACGCCGACGTAAATCCGATTCTAAGGCCGTCCTATGTTTAAGTGTATTCTCAAACTGAGATACACTTAAACATATCTAAGATACGACGGCCTGCGCCGTTGTATCTTAGGCTGCAATATCTACGCTGACCGCTAGGTGGCGTTTCCTTTGCGGTCAGCGTAGAATATGCAAATGACTAGTCACGCCGATTCTCTAACGTACGCTTGCCCGTCGTAGTGATTTTACGTCGTTTCCGTAAGCGATACGCGGCGTAAAAGATAAACGTGCCCCCTAGGTGGCGTACTCAATGTTAAGTATGGCCGTCGTTCCCGCGTCGCAATTCGAAAAATTTAACGTCGTTTGCGTAAGTCGTCCGCGAATGGCGATGGACGTCATTTACGTTACCGTCAAAACAAATGACGTCCGTGAGACGTCATTTAGCGCAATGCACGTCGGGTGATTTACCCGACGGAGCACGCGCATTACGATCGGCGAGGGAGCGCGCCAAATTTAAATGATCCGCGCCCCCTACCAGGATCATTTGAATTAGGAGTGCTTGCGCGGGTGGACTTTACGCTACGCCGCCGCAAGTTTACAGGTAAGTGGTTTGGGAATCAGGCACTTGCCAGTTAAACTTGCGGCGGAGTAACGTAAAGGACATACGTTACGCTGCCGGAGATCTCTAAGAATATGGCCCTATAAATCTATCCCATAGTTTGTAGGCGCTCTAACTTTTGTGCAAACCAATCAATATACACTTATTGGGATATTTTTTTCTTTTTTTTTACCAAAAACATGTAGCAGAATAAATTGATGAAGAAATTGGATTTTTCACAGTTTAATAGCAGAAAGTAAAATATATATATATATATATATATTTTGTTTATAGAGCAAAACATAAAAACCGCAGAGGTGATCAAATACCACCAAAAGAAAGTTCTATTTGTGGGGAAAAAAAGGACAATCATTTTATTTTGGGCGCAACGTCGCACGACCGCGCAATTGTCAGTTAAAGCGACGCAGAGCCGGATCGCAAAAAAAACAACAACAGAGGCCTGGCAATGAAGGGGTTAAAAATAAATAAATAAAAATATAATTTTACAGAGAAGCAGAAAAAAGACGTCTAATTGATGGTCTTCTAATGTCCTGCGCCAGATCCAACCGCCGCGGCGGCCTGTTATTTCCCGGGGCCGGGGGGGGGGGGGGGAGAAGAAGACAAATAATAACAGTTTATTAATTCCCCCCGATGACATCATCCTTCCATGACTTCAGCCGCGTTCACAACAGGACGCTTGTGATGTAACCCGACACGGGCCGAGCCGCGAGCCCCATTATAGCCGGGAAGCGGGTAATTATGGGCTCAGTGAATCAGCAGCGAGGCCGCCGCCGCCGCCGCGTCTTCCCCTCTGCAGGGATTGCGGGTTGGAAGATTTCGCTAGGAAAACGTCTCCGCGGCGAGCCGAGGACCGCGCTCCTAAGAAGACCCTCCTTGTCTGCCTCCGGGGGGGGAGGGGGGGTGATCACCCATCTGTAGTCATCAGAGACCCAATGTACAGATATAAAGAGGACCTGTCCCCCCCAGAAACTGAATATAAAGAGGACCTGTCCCCCCCCCCCCCAGAAACTGAATATAAAGAGGACCTGCCCCCCCAGAAACTGAATATAAAGAGGACCTGTCCCCCCCCAGAAACTGAATATAAAGAGGACCTGTCCCCCCCCCCCCCCCCAGAAACTGAATATAAAGAGGACCTGTCCCCCCCAGAAACTAAATATAAAAAGGACCTGTCCCCCCAGAAACTGAATATACAGAGGACCTGTCCTCCCCCCCCCCCAGAAACTGAATATAAAGAGGACCTGTCCCCCCCAGAAACTGAATATAAAAAGGACCTGTCCCCCCAGAAACTGAATATAAAGAGGACCTGTCCCCCCCCATAAACTGAATATAAAGAGGACCTGTCCCCCCCATAAACTGAATATAAAGAGGACCTGTCCCCCCCATAAACTGAATATAAAGAGGACCTGTCCCCCCAGAAACTGAATATTTAGATCTAAAGTGGACCTGTCCCCCCCCAGAAACTGAATATAAAGAGGACCTGTCCCCCCCAGAAACTGAATATAAAGAGGACCTGTCCCCCCCAGAAACTGAATATAAAGTGGACCTGTCCCCCCAGAAACTGAATATAAAGAGGACCTGTCCCCCCCCAGAAACTGAATATAAAGAGGACCTGTCCCCCTCCCAGAAACTGAATATAAAGAGGACCTGTCCCCCCCAGAAACTGAATATAAAGAGGACCTGTCCCCCCAGAAACCGAATATAGAGAGGACCTGTCCCCCCCAGAAACTGAATATAAAGAGGACCTGTCCCCCCAGAAACTGAATATAAAGAGGACCTGTCCCCCCCAGAAACTGAATATAAAGAGGACCTGTCCCCCCCAGAAACTGAATATAAAGTGGACCTGTCCCCCCAGAAACTGAATATAAAGAGGACCTTTCCCCACTTGAGCATCCGGGCGTACCAGACACATCCAAAGAGCGCAGGTTATTAAATAAACTCCTCAGGAGGCATAAGGGTCAGGATGACGCTTTAATTCCACATTTTCCAAACCTGTCCTGGGGGACCAATAGGAGATCACGTTTTCCAGATTTCTTGACGTAATCAGGAGTTAAAGCGGAGTTCCACCCAAAGATGGAACTTCTGCTTTTGCGGTCCCCCCCCCCCCCGCCCCCCTCCGGTGTCACATTTGGCACCTTTCAGGGGGAGGGGGGAGCAGATACCTGTCTAATACAGGTATTTTGCTCCCACTTCCGGGCATAGATACCCGAGCCACCCGTGGGTACCTACGCCACTTCCGGCGCCTCCCCCCCACCCCCCTCCCTGCTGTCTTCTGGGGGACACACAGGTCCCAGAAGACAACAGGGACCAGTGGGAACACGCAGAGCGAGCCGGGCATGCGCAGTAGGGAACCAGGAAGTGAAGCCGCAAGGCAGCTCCGTTTTAAAGAATTGTTTCTTTTACATGATGGTCAATCAGCGCATCTTGGCCATCTGGAAAACATGACCTGCTGGAGGCCCTGGAGGAGCAGAATTAGGGCTCATGCACACCGCCGCTCAAATAAAAAGCCGCTTTTACACAAGTTTAAGCTTTTATTTCTCTGCCTCTAATGATGAGAAGGAACGGGGGAGAGGACCTGTGGACTTGTAGGAACAAAGCCCCATTGTACACCCCATCCCCCACCCCGGAGAAAGTCTGAGCTGTAGGTTGGTGTGGCGAGGAGCCCCCAGGTGTACACCGTGATCTCCGCCGTCCCCGGCCATATTCACAATGACAATATTCATGGACGGCGTGCCCCTCCCCCCATCTCAAAACAGCTGCTCAGATCATCAAACGCTCGCAGGCTTTCCGAACAAGTGACAGGCGGCGGGGGATTCCGAAAGGTGACCCCACAGAGCTGACAGCGCCGCCGGTATCAACCGACACCGGAGAGATGAAGACTGCAAACTGTGCAACGGTGTATTTGTTTTATTTGTTATTATTATACAAGAATTAAATGGTGCCGACGGTGTGCGCAGCACTTTACGGGGAACCTGTGAAAAAAAGTCCTTGGGATAGAACAGCAATCCACAACTTATACAAAGTAACAAAGTTTCCGTAAGAGACTTTCCGTATCTGGGTTCAAGTTACAACGCAACGCTAAGTTCACATCGGACAAGGCCATTTGTATACCGTATTTATCGGGGTATTGCGCGCTCCGGCGTATAGCGCGCACCCCTAATGTGGACCCGCATTCCTGTAAAAAAAATTTTTTAGTACTTACAGTTTTGGTGTCTTGCGCGGCGTCCATCGGCGGCCTCGTCCGGTCCGGCGTCCGTCTGCGGCTTCGGTGGTGTCCTCCTCGTCGGGTCCGGCGTCTGTCTGCGGCTTCGGTGGTGTCCTCCTTGTCGGGTCCGGCGTCCATCTGCGGCTTCGGTGGTGTCCTCCACATCGGGTCCGTCTGCGGCTTCGGTGGTGTCCTCCTCGTCGGGTCCTTCTGCGGCTTCGGTGGTGTCCTCCACGTCGGGTCCGTCTGCGGCTTCGGTGGTGTCCTCCTCGTCGGGTCCATCTGCGGCTTCGGTGGTGTCCTCCTCGTCGGGTCCGGCGTCTGTCTGCGGTTTCGGTGGTGTCCTCCTCGTCGGGTCCATCTGCGGCTTCGGTGGTGTCCTCCACGTCGGGTCCTTCTGCGGCTTCGGTGGTGTCCTCCTCGTCGGGTCCGTCTGCGGCTTCGGTGGTGTCCTCCTCGTCGGGTCCGTCTGCGGCTTCGGTGGTGTCCTCCTCGTCGGGTCCGTCTGCGGCTTCGGTGGTGTCCTCCTCGTCGGGTCCGTCTGCGGCTTCGGTGGTGTCCTCCTCGTCGGGTCCGTCTGCGGCTTCGGTGGTGTCCTCCTCGTCGGGTCCGTCTGCGGCTTCGGTGGTGTCCTCCTCGTCGGGTCCGTCTGCGGCTTCGGTGGTGTCCTCCTCGTCGGGTCCGTCTGCGGCTTTGGTGGTGTCCTCCTCGTCGGGTCCGTCTGCGGCTTCGGTGGTGTCCTCCTCGTCGGGTCCGTCTGCGGCTTCGGTGGTGTCCTCCTCGTCGGGTCCGTCTGCGGCTTCGGTGGTGTCCTCCTCGTCGGGTCCGTCTGCGGCTTCGGTGGTGTCCTCCTCGTCGGGTCCGTCTGCGGCTTCGGTGGTGTCCTCTCGGCCCAATTTATGGGGAATTCCTATGGGGGAGTTACATCACATTTTGTTTGCAATGCACTTTTAACCAGATCTTCTCTTATTTCATGCAGAATTTTGCTGGTTGTCTGTCCAGAGGAGCCAAAACACCAAGTGGTGTCATCCATAGGCTGACTCTCCGCTCGGTGTGGCGGCGATTAATCTTTTTGCCAGCAGCCTGGTCCAGCAACAGTTGATTGCTCCTAATTTGGATCCTCAATTGAGATCCTTCCTCATCCACCCTGTGCTGGAATGCGAATATCCAAGTTGGTTTTGACTCTCGACAGGGCCATCTGATTAGCATCATGGGCCCCTGGGCAAAGTAATGCTCTGGGGCCCCTACAATGATGACAGTGAAGGTAAACAGACATCAAGTAGGTAGGAAGAAGACTGCCTCCCCTGTGTATCTACCGCTCTCTGTGCCATCATGGGGGCCCCCAATTTCGGGGCAGCGTGGGCTCAAGGACCAGCTGCTTTGGGGAAAGTGCAGGGGCCCTCCATGCAGCTGTGGCCCCTGGGCAGTGCCCTCTCATTAAGACAGCCCTGACTCTCGAATTACTAAACTTTATTACATGGGCTAGGAGATCCATTGGAATCCCATAGGAGTTTTGGTTCTCTGGGACTCTTTTTCAGGAGTTTTTGTCCTTGGTTCATGGCATGACTGAGTAAAAAACGGCTCCTATGATACACATATACCCAGTGCTTTAAGTGGGCCAAAAGAGGTGCCGGTACTCTATTAGGCGCCGGTGCTCCCCCCCCCCCCCCCCATACTGAACATGAAAATACCCTTGGCTGCGTGTGATGGGCACAGTGGCTGCATTTGATGGGCACAGTGGCTGCATTAGATGGGCACAGTGGCGACAATTGATGGTGGCACAGTGGCTGCGTGTGGTGGCACAGTGGCTGCGTGTGATGGCACAGTGGCTGCGTGTGATGGCACAGTGGCTGCGTGTGATGGCACAGTGGCTGCGTTTGATGGGCACAGTGGCTGCATGTGATGGCACAGTGGCGACAATTGATGGCACAGTGGCAGTGTGAGTTGGCACAGTGGCTGCATGTGATGGCACAGTGGCGACAATTGATGGCACTGTGGCTGCGTGTGTTCGCACAGTGGCTACATGTGAATGGCACAGTGGCTGCGTTTGGTGGCACAGCGGCTGCGTGTGATGGGCAGAGTGGCGACAATTGATGGCACAGTGGCTGCGTTTGATGGGCACAGTGGCTGCGTTTGATGGGCACAGTGGCTGCGTTTGGTGGCACAGTGAGGCTGCAATTAATGGGGGTTTTTTTTAGTTAGAGAAGGCAAGCTCAAAATAACTAAAAAATATTTTTTTCTGCCAT